>NC_079398.1:21311411-21471411 GCF_029220125.1 Pseudoliparis swirei | reverse complement strand
CCGTTGACTGCTCACCTGTCCTGTTTGTTGGTCGTGGTAATCCTTCAGGGTTCGTACTGGCGTCATGGAAAACCTGGAAAAGTCATGGAATTTTAAAATGGTCATTTCCAGGCCTGGAAAAGTCATGGAAAAAACTTAAATCATAAAAGTTTGGGAAAAGTCATGGGAATTTGTTATAATCACATGTTCATTTACGCCGAGTTTGAAATAATTAATATGTTTTTTTAAAGAAAGACGCTCAAAATATAAGCCGGCGTACGCTCTCATTTGGTTTAAAGTCCTGGAAAAGTCATGGAAATCCATTGGTCAAAATGTGTAAGAACCCTGTCCTTGCTTTTGGCCAATGGTAGAATAAGTATTCAGATCCTTCATTTAACCCTCCTGTCACCTTTAGGGTCAATTTGACCCCATTCAATGTTTAACGTCGGTGTTCTTTGGGGTCAATTTGACCCCAGGCTGTTTTTCACTGTGTCAAACATATAAGAAATATCAACTTTTTTATATATTTAAAGGGCTATTTAGGTAGTCAACAAACAAACATAAAGTACCTCACACTTAAACTTGGGAAACAATATTAATTCTAATAATTTTCTGGAGGTTTTAATTGCTGGGGTCAAATTGACCCCGAGGGTAAAATATGTTAGAAAGTGTGAAGGTAACAGGAGGGTTAAGAACACGTACAAATACGACAGTGTGAAAATTCTCAGCTACAAGTGAAAGTCCTGTATTCAAAAGTATGTGATTTATTTTCACCAACATTTTTTTAAGTATCCAGAGTACGGACCCATAATGCAGAAAAATTGTCACTGTCATTATTTTTCAGAATTTCGGAAGGTTATGTTTTGATCGCCGTGTATTTATTACCCCATCAATTACTCAAAAAGTATTAAACCGAATCGCATGAAATTTGGTGGGATGATTGGTTATTATCCGGGGACCATTTGTTTAGATTTTGGGATTGATCGGGTCAAAGGTCAAGGTCATGAAAAGGTCAATCTTCTTTTTACCATAGCACGGTCAATTTTTATCCAATTGTCATGCAACTAATGCCAACATGTTCATAAGTCAATGCCCAATCTTGTGATATGAGAAGGTATGCGCTCTACCGAGTGCCCTTCTAGTTTGGAGATGTTTTTTACTGGACATGAAACACATATAGTGACGTAAAAAGTACAATAAAGGGAACATTATCATTACCGTATAATGTCCCGTAAACTTACAATGATTCTTTATTCCAGTACTTGAGTAAATGTTCTTAGTTGCCTTCCGCCAATGCTTTTGGCTGCAGTTTTGATGCGGGCCATTTGAATGTGCTTGGCTGATGTTGCCATTCCACAACTTGTGCTTTAAAAAAAATGATTGTCATGTCGTCACAGATCACCAGAAGTGTGGACACACCGAGCATATTTAGAGAGTTCATACAACGCTCCAATGATTGCTCATCCGGTTCTTTTTGGGGAGGAAGGTGAGAATAAGGACATGTACACTCGGGCACATCGAGATGCCTGAAAATCCGGTTCTGGTCCAAGTGGATGATGTCATTGTTCATAAGTGAGTGAGAATGTAATCCAAAGGGGTTTGTTTTTGGTGGATGTTGGAGGTTATGACAAAGAATTCAGACAAATTACAGGAACTGGAGTGGGATTTGTTTTGACACTCTCCTCTCACCTCATGGGTTGATAAGTTACCGAAACACTGCTCAGTAAAAGAGCTGCTTGTTAGTCTGGAGGTTTTAAACTCTCGAGCCGTTCGAGCTGAACTGTGGAACTCTGGCTTCGTCATCCATCACTACGCCGGCAAGGTGGGAACACGAGAAATAGATGTCACACTGACTCTGCAGCAGCAGAAATATATAATATAAAGAAATGATGGATTTATTTTATTTTATTTATTTACTATGATTGTTTTACATTTTTGTAATTTTTTAACATTTCAAAACATTTACATTTTTTAAATTCTTGTAATTTTCTTTAATTTATTTCATTATTTCATACATGCACCAAAAGAACCGTTTCTCCCACGGTTAAGCACAGAGAAAAGAGACAGAATATTACCTATAAAACAAACAAAATGGGTAAAACTATTCATGCGAGTGCTCTTAACATCCTGTTCCTTGCGTCAGTAGAAAGAAAACCCACCGTGCGTATCGTCTGTTGGAGCTCCGCGGTCTGAGCTGGGACCAGATCCAACAGACACTCGGAGGAGCTTCAACCAGAGGGGAGGTTTCAGAATCAGGATCTCAAATGTGCAGCTGACCCCATTTCAACATAAGTAGCCTAAAATAGGTTCTGTGGAACCGCAGAGTTGGAGTGAACTCGTGTGTTTGTTGGTGAGCGGCGTTCTCCTCGACCACAGAGGGACATCTTCGCTGTTGGTGGTGACCTTTTCACAGAATGAACCGTCTGTTCCAAACGCCGACTGGACGCTCGGACGCGCACGAGACGAAGACCGAGCGACGTCTTTGGCCGGGTTCTGGATTTGGAAATGTTGAAAAAAACGAGACGTGTCGATGTGCGTTGCATTGTTCTGACTGCCAGTTTCCATTGTGTGGGGTTACTATGACAACCAGCTCCCCAAAACAGTTATCGCATCATTATCTAGCTCATGTTTGGACTGCGACATGGACTGTATGAGCGGACCGTCCATTAGAACAAATCAAAAGTCAATAGTCGAGCAAACGCCAGCATAGAAGTCCTGTAACCCATTCCTCCTCCACTCGCACTACTTTATAAGCATTCTACATTCTTTGTCGAAGGTATTTTCTTTTTATTGCTCAGTCTCAGGCGTAAAAAACCCCTGGAAGAAACCTTTATGGGGCGCATTGGCAAGACTTTGCATTTCTACAGACAAACAACTTGTGTTGTTGTTTTTTTAAATCGTGCAGCCGGTGACAAACATTACATTACACTACATTTAGCAGACTCTTTTATCCAAAGCGACTCAACCTAGAGTACAAACTAAGAACAACAAGAATACAGAAAGTAACATTTCCTCCATTACATTACATGTCATTTAGCAGATGCTTTTATCCAAAGCGACTTACAATAAGTGGGGGCGGCTTTAGCTCAGTGGGGTAAGAGGGCCGTCCTGCAACCGCAGGGTTGTGGGTTCGATCCCCGCTCTCCCCATTAGTTGCAAGTCGAAGTGTCCTTGAGCAAGGCACTGAACCCCAGTTGCTTCGGCGCTTCACGAGCCCACTGCTCCTTAATAACTAAGGATGGGTTAAATGCAGAGAACTAATTTCCCCTTGGGGATAAATAAAAGTGTATATTCTTATTCTTCTTATTCAACCTAGAGTACAAACCAAGAACTACAAGAACACAGGAAGCAACACTTCCTCAACTCAGTCGAACCACAAAAGCACCACAATAAGTGCCATCCCAGTGCCACTGAAATGCAAATCTGTGTTTTAATCCAGATATAGTCGGAAAAGATGTGTTTTCAGTCTCAGGCGGAAGATGTAGAGACTTTCTGCTGTCCTGATGTCAGTGGGGAGCTCGTTCCACCACTGAGGAGCCAGGACAGCAACAGTCTGGATGTAGAGTGATTAGCTCGAGGTGCAGGAGTCAACATAGTCGAACTACCAAAGTACCATAGTAAGAGCTATTTAAGTGCCACTGAAGTGCTAATCTGTGTTTTAATCCAGATATAGTCGGAAAAGATGTGTTTTTAGTTTCCGGCGGAAGCTGTAGAGAATTCCTGCTGTCAGTGGGGAGCTCGTTCCAACAGCTCGTAACAAACGGTTGCGTTACTGCAGTGCATCATATCTCATGTTTTACACAACCCTTGCAGTATTTGTATCCGTAGCCTTCCTCCGCGGCAGCACTTGGCTCCGTCTGCGTTCATTTCAAAAGAAAAACAACAGTGGGTGTTGCACGATGCGTTGCTGCTTTGAGCGTTGTTCCTCGAGCGTCCCCATTTGGGACAATATCTTTAGCTCCTAATTGCGTCCAAGGGGCCTTGAACGCCTCATCATGCCCCGGCTGTTTGAACTGTAGATCAGGGCTGGGATGGTTGGGGCTGCGTCGCTGTAGACGAGGAGTCGCTTTTCGGGTTTGCGTCGGTATCGCTCCTCCCTCGGTATGGGGCTCAGGGACTTCTTTTGTCTCTCCGGCCCCCCCCCCCCCGATTTAGAGTGATACCTGAGCCTCATGTGCCGGAGCAGCTCATGCTTTATTCATCCCTCTGATCTCCGCTTTAATTCCGAGTGACCCAGGACAAACCGACTGGCGGCGTGTCTCTCACAGGGTGGGAATCTACCAGCGACCAGGGGCTGAGGAAGACGCCGATATTTATCAACCAAAACAACGAGATTGACTCAAAAACCTCAATTAGATGAGGTATAAAACTAATAATCGGGTTTCTTCAACTGCCAGTGGTTTAGGTTTTGGATTTCAGTTTAGCCTGTGAGCAAGAAAAGCTTCCCACCCCTCCTTGTTCCTCTTGGTCCTTTTCTGTCTCTTCTCAAGCCCGCCAATAATATTTAAACCACCAATATTTGACTATCATAACCTTCGCATTGAAAATGCGGAAGGTTATGTTTTGATCGCCGTGTATTTATTTATTTGTATGCTTGTTATTCGCATAACTCAAAAAGTATTAAACCGAATCGCATGAAATTTGGTGGGATGATTGGTTACGATCCGGGGACCATTTGATTAGACTTTGGGATCGATCGGGTCAAAGGTCAAGGTCATGAAAAGGTCAAAATCTTCTTTTTAAAAACATGTATTGCCTAAACGGTCACATGTACAAAACGTGCAGCTGCATTCATAATATGACTAAAAACTCAATCAGATTTTTGGATTGGCTTCATGAAACCACGTCGGCGCCTCTCTGCAAACCGAACACCTCGGCGTGTTGGTGTCATAACTCCCCGTCTCAAAGCTAAGTGGCCCGTGTGTGTTTACGCCTCCGTCCGCCACCCGGGTGACAGCGATGACGCCATTCCGGGGAACACGCAGTGCACAATTTCTATTTACTCGTCCGAGCAGACGGTCTGCACGGCGCTTCTTCCGCTCCTCGCCCCGCCCGCTGTCGTCACCCCCGGACGTGTATCAACGTTGCCGTGGCACCGGTTCCCTGGTAACCGTGATAGGAACAATACGACCCAACACAATGTTCAGAGTTTGTTCCCCGTGTTAAAAAGATGGGGGGGGGGGGGGGAGTATAAAAAAAATCCTTGCTTGCAAAATGTGAGCCTGATTATTAAAGATTCTGAAACGTGCAGATATGTCCCCGTTTCAAGCTTCTCCTCCGGCTGCATCAGCTTAAAACGCACTGTGTGCTCTTGTTAATATACGGCAGAATCTAGAATAATAATTTGTACTAATAGTTCTGTCTTTACATGAATACTCCTCAAACCCACCGATCATCTCCCCTCAGCTGAGCAGGGTTTGTTTTAGAGTTTACCGACCACATTAGGGAAGTACTATATTGGATGAAGACGGGTCAAAGTAAAGTATAAAAGTGTAACGACAAAGTTTTTATAGATATTTCAGTGAAATGTGTGGTATACTGTTAAAGATGGAAATATATTACGAAGCCGCACTCTGGGAATTAAAATAAGAAGTTTGGCTTTTTAATGAAACTCAATACTTTTGGTGTACTGACGGAACAGGCAAAAGTTCTGACGGGGTTAAACGTTTCAAACGCGACACTTCTTCTTTCTGACTAATGGAAAGAAAACAACCCAAAATACACATTCAGGTGTGTAGTTTTACTGCTGTGTCTGTTTGCGTCTTTAGATTTCCTCTTAAAGTCAAATTATGATAAAGCCTCATTTCAATATTAAAACATAACCTTTCACGCAACTTGTAATACACAAATTAATGTGAGTAATTTGAGTCATCAACTGGTGAAGTTTCATGGTGACATCTATTAGCTCGTTATTTTATCTGGTAGTTTCTTCAAAATGTTTTCCAGAGCATCTCTTTAAAGGTTCTTTTCTCTAAATGAATGTGTTCAAGCGGCGTTTTGCACTGCTGCATTCGAGATGTTTGGCGTAATAATTATTTTTGGGGCAAACGTATTTTTTAGTAAATTCTGTTTCATTACCTTCGCATTGAAAATGCGGAAGGTTATGTTTTGATCGCCATTTATTTATTTGTATGAGTGTTACTCGCATAACAAAAAATTAATTCTAATTTCTGGAGGTTTTAATTGATGGGGTCAAATTGTAGTAAAAAAGTATGTGATTTATTTTCACCAACATTTTTTTAAGTATCCAGAGGACGGACCCATAATGCAGAGAAATTCACTGTCATTATTTTTCAGAATTTCGGATGGTTATGTTTTGATCGCCGTGTATTTATTTATGTGTATGCGTGTTACTCGCATAACTAAAAAAGTATTAAACCGAATCGCATGAAATTTGGTGCGATGATTGGTTATTATCCAGGGACCATTTGATTAGATTTTGGGATCGATCGGGTCAAAGGTCAAGGTCAAGATCATAAAAAGGTCAAAATCTTCATTTTACCATATTTACCAATTTCTATCCAATTGGCATGCAACTAATGCCAAAATGTTCATATTTCAATGCCCAATCTTGTGATATGCGAAGGTATGCGCTCTACCGAGTGCCCGTTCTAGTTTAATAATGCATCAAAGGAAAAGCAGCTTTGGTCTTGAGACATGTCTGTAACACATGTATTGACGTCCATCTTTTAATAAAGAAATGAACCAGCTCTCCCTCCCTGCCGTGTCACATCTCTCGTTCCTCCGAGCCATTCCACTTTGAATTCAGACTTCTGCTGACTCGTGTTTTCCGGGGAAGCCGTACGCCGGCCCATGTGGGTCGACTTGGCCCGGCCCGGCCTGTTGCATAACCGTAGTGCGTCCGCTCCAAAGTCCACTGGCTACTGGGCTTCTGTTAGATAACGCTGAACAATACGAGTTGGAGAAAAAGATTCTGAGAGGATTTATTTGTGTCTGCGCAGCAACGACTTGAGAGAAACTCGTCGAGGTGTGTGAACTGTCTTGGACCGTCTTGTTGACGCTGCGGAGGAGAGAGCAGCAGCGCGGCCGCCCACGTTGTGGCCGAATCGATGGTGAACGTTCCCCAGCACGAGGAAGACGTACATTATTAATGAGCCGAATATCAAGTTCTGCCTCGAGTAGAAAGCTTTAGTTTTTTCATCGGTGCTGCCGGCTTGCTTTTTCTTTGTCACCCACCAGATCGTTTGTGAGACGGAAACATGTCGCTGGGAGAGGTCACGCGGTTAGATTCACTTTGTCAGTCCACATTCCTCCCAGATGATGTGAAGTAAGTTTGGACAGGTAGTCAATCTCCGTTTCCTGGGCAGGAAGGGGTTATCGGTGGCGTGGAGGGCGGGGGGGAGGGGGGAGGGGCGAGGGACGTGTGCTTCCTGTGTGTTGCATCACTGAGCAGCACTGCAGCGTTTTGTTTACCACAGAAGTGTGTGTGTCTGTGTGTGCGTCTGTGTGTGCGTGTGTGTCTGTGTATATCTGTGTGTGTGTGTGTCTGTGTGTGTACATCTGTGTGTGTGTGTGTCTGTCTGTCTGTCTGTGTTCGTGTGTGTGTGTGTGTGTTCGTCTGTGTGTGTGTGTGTGAGTATGTGTGTCTCTGTGTGTGTGTGTGTACATCTGTGTGTGTGTGTGTCTGTGTGTGTGTCTGTGTCTGTGTGAGTGTGTGTGTGTATATCTGTGTGTGTTCGTGTGTGTGTTCGTGTGTGTCTGTGTGTATATCTGTGTGTGCGTGTGTGTCTGTGTATATCTGTGTGTGTGTGTGTGTGTACATCTGTGTGTGTGTCTGTCTGTCTGTCTGTGTGTGTGAGTATGTGTGTGTGTGTACATCTGTGTGTGTGTGTCTGTGTGTGTGTGTCTCTGTGTCTGTGTGTGTGTCTGTCTGTGTCTGTGTGAGTGTGTGTGTGTATATCTGTGTGTGTGTGTGTGTGTGTATATCTGTGAGTGTGTGTGTGTCTGTGTGTATATCTGTGTGTGTGTGTATATCTGTCTGTGTGTGTGTCTGTGTGTATATCTGTGTGTGTCTGTGTGTATATCTGTGTGTGTCTGTGTGTATATCTGTCTGTGTGTGTGTCTGTGTGTATATCTGTGTGTGTGTGTCTGTGTGTATATCTGTGTGTGTGTGTGTATATCTGTGTGTATATCTGTGTGTATGTGTGTATATCTGTGTGTGTGTGTGTATATCTGTGTGTGTGTGTGTGTATATCTGTGAGTGTGTGTGTGTCTGTGAGTGTGTCTGTGTGTGTGTATGTCTGTGTGTAATCTGTGAGTGTGTGTGTGTCTGTGTGTATATCTGTGAGTGTGTCTGTGTGTGTGTATATCTGTGTGTGTGTGTGTGTGTATATCTGTGTGTGTTCGTGTTCCGTACATTTGTTTCCACATATGTTTCAATTGTAGAGCGAGCGAGCGAGAGAGAGAGAGTCTCCCCAGCATTGCACCATTCCTCCTCCAGCCAGCGCTCCGCCAAGAGGGCCGTCTGGCTCGAGAGCCGCTGAGTCGACAGGAGGCGAACAATCTCCCCGCTGTGCCTCTGTCCGTTTGGCGCCTTCACGCAGCCTTTCAGCGAAGGGGCGCCGTCGGCTCTTGGCTCCGTGGGCCTTGTTGACCGGGCCTTCGCCGGCCGGTCGCCGGCCCGTCGGGCCCGCAGCTCGTCGGGCCGCCGGTCGTCCCTCAGTAATTGCCGCCCGGGCGCCGGCTGATCAAAGGTGCACAGCTGACTGCGCAGCGCGAGTAATTTTCCATCCTCTGACGCTTTGCAGTCCTCGCCGGTTTGTCCGGCTTTATTCCACCTGCTTTACCCATAAGCCTTTGCAAGGCAGAAGTGTCCTTTCATTGTCGCATCGAAAAAGCGCCAAATGAATAGACACGGTTACGGTCAGACATTCCAGCCCTGCAGCATTGTGGGTCTGACCGTCATGTGACTTGGCTGAGCTTCCCTGAGTGAGACACCTAACATTTTCTATCCATCTGAACTCTATACTTGCTGATTAGCTTCTGCATATTCATAACTCTCATGCTAAGTTCTACTGCCTTGCTCATTTACGGTCCACATGCTAAATGACGAGGATGTTGTCGCCTGCCTGATTTCCGTCTTTGGCTGCAGAGGAAAAGCCGGATTGGCTGCGTACGTCCACTCGTGTTACAGTCTTCTACATTTGGACTCTTTCACTAAAGAGTCGTCCAAGTTTTTTGGAAAAAGAAGGCGTCTCCCATGACTGCTGAATCATTCCTGGCACACAAGTAAAAGTACACCACGGAATAAGTTTCTTGCCGTGTGGAGAGCAGCCTTGAATCGTGAAGCAAAACTTTATATAATCTCGTTCTTACGAGTTCACAGTCCGCCGTCGCACCTTTCTTAAAAATGATTTCCAACCTAGTTTTAAACACCGCAGTACAATTTCTCGTAGAGGATAGATGTTCCTCCATCTTTTGAAGTTCTCCCAGAGGCAGTGCTGTGTTCGGTGATGTAATTCAACCGCACAGCTGACACAATGACGGCTATTAAGGCTTCCCACAGGTTCAAAGTAGCTGTGGAAGCCCTGCTCCACCCCCTGCGTGAGCTACACCATAAATCCGCTGAGTAAACAGCAGGTAGTGCCAGCAGTTTGGCTCAATCTGCTGCGTAACTTGGTATTCTACAGTCATCCTCGGCTTGCAAAGAGCCAGGCTCAGGTACGTGGTCGGAATTCCTGAAATGACAGCTGCCGGTGAAAGCTACTGCGCCATTTACATTCACAAGACCAGTTTGGTTGGATGATTCCTGACGTCAATACTACGTGTGTGTGTGTGTGTGTCATCCGTACATTTGTTTCCACATATGTTTCAATTGTAGAGAGAGGGCGAGAGAGAGGGCAAGAGAGGGTGAGAGGGAGAGGGTGAGAGGGAGAGAGAGAGGGAGGGAGAAAAAAAAAAGTGTGTTTGTTTGTTTGTTTGTGTGTGCGTGACGGGCAGTGTAGCAGCAATCGCATGTCTGTTCACTCAGCAGGAAGTTCCTTTTCCACTCCATCCTCATTCCTCCTGCTCCTGAAACACACACACACACACACTCTGACCGACGGCACCGCGTCGCAGTGTTGTTGGGATGCGAAGCTGTTATTGACAACACGTTGACTCAGCAGCTGGAGCGGGCTGTCTGTGCCATATTCATTACTCTAAGTATTTTTCCATGTAATCTATTTTTTGTCCATCTCTGTCTCTTATTCACTTTAGGGCTGCAACAACGAATCGATAAAATAGATAAAAATCAATTATTAAAATAGTTGGCAACGAATTTCATTATCGATTCGTTGTGTCGCGCGATTATTACGGTGCTCAATAAGTCACGGAGTCAGGGCTCCAGACTAACTTTTTTTACTAGGAGCACAGTGGCCCCTAACTTAAAATTTTAGGGGCGCAAGCAGAAAATTTAGGGGCGCACACAGGGTTTTTCCTGGGTCAAAATGGGTCTTCGGTGCTCCCCAAAAAAAATGTTTGCGCGCTGTGCGCGCACCGTCTATTCGTGCAAGTCGAGCTGTTGAGTGAGTGATCAGCAGCTGGCCGCTCGGTCCATTCACGCACCTCACAGTTGCGTATTGATCAGACAAGAAGACACGCTTATCAACTCCAGTGTTTCCCCTACTATTATAACAGGGTGAAATCTCCACCCGCCACTCTGTAATTTTCGTCTACCCCCCCCCCCGTCAACAATTCTCGGCTCGCGTGACAGAGCGATGCGCGCGCCGACATCGAAGTTCGTAGTTTTTTTAATCGCAGACTTTTTTTTGCCTTAGGAGCTCGGGATTTGTCATAGGCGCTCGGGAAAACGGCTTAGGCGCGCGCCCAAATTGTCTCTGCAGGAAAAACCCTGACACACTATAAATCGACTTGCAAAGTTTTCCCATCATTTTTACTGTATTACTGATAAATAATTTGACAATATACAATCTTATGCCTGTTTGCCTTCATGAACTGCAAAACATTCACAACAGAGAACTCTTCAGAAGTTACTGTATTGAGTTTAACCCTCCTGTCGCCTTCGGGTCAATTTGACCCGATTCAATGTTTAATGTCGGTGTTCTTTCGGGAGTCAACAAACAAACATAAAGTACCTCACACTTAAACTTGAAAAACAATATTAATTCTAATAATTTTCTGGAGATTTTAATAGCTGGGGTCATATTGACCTCAAGGGTAAAATATGTTAGTAAATATAAAGGTAACAGGAGGGTTAAACATTGAATCGGGTCAAATTGACCCGAAGGCAACACAAGGGTTAAACATATTTGAAGAGAAAACATACCTTGAGCATGTGCATGTTGCACTTCGATGTGGCCAATCAAAACATTTGTTGGTTTCTAGAGATGCACCGATCAGGTTTTTGGTGCCGATCACCGATCACTGAAATCAGTATCTGCCGATCACCGATAATACCGATCACCGATCACTGAAATCAGTATCTGCCGATCACCGATAATACCGATCACCGATCACGGTGTTGATTGAAGCATTCTATTTATTGTGTAGCATTATTGCCTAGGACTATGAGGAAATACATATATAAAGCAACTCAAACATTAAAGAAATTACAGATTTAGGACTTTTACTTTGAAAGATGTCCTAATTGATACATTAAAATTGTTTGATTGCTATTGTAGGGGATTTCAGATATGTATGGAACACATCTGCATCATTCATTTCCTGGAACTCTTGGGGAAATCCATATACAGGACTTTTTTTAACATACAAAAGACTGACTAATTTGTATAAACTCTTCCTTGGTACAGTAAACATGTTTTAATGTTAGCATAATTTAAGCTAAATCTCAGAAACTATCTATAAAGATACAACATCAGTTCATTGTTTACTTTTATATGTTAGTGTATGATTTGTCGACATCTTATTTTGATAAACGGATGTTGTTTCACGTGGTTCTTTCCGCTAACTTTGCAAAACCGGATGTTGTCACTTAAATCCTTCCGCTAACGTTATCAAAACCCTCGCGCGCTCCAGATCGAATGTGTTTACCGTGAGCATCAGTCTATAAGGGCAGACATGTGAGTGTCGGCTGAGTCGACCCAGAGATTCAACTCGGGGGACGGGGACGCCGCTCGGTGGTGAGCATCCCCTCGTGGACCTCTCACTCTGCGGCCCTGCGGTGCGCCTCTTTTCACACATTAGCCCCCCCCCCTCTCACACACAGGCCAGCCTTCTTCTTCTTCGGTTTTCGTCTCCTTTCTTCTTCTTCTGGAGTTAATGTCGGTTAGCAAACCAGTCATTCAGGCATTACCGCTAACTATAGTGGGCTGAAGTGTAGAACAAGTTTGTTCGCAGTCTGGAGCCCTGCACGGAGTATAAAAAAAGTTGAGTTGAGCGCAAAGCAGCGCTGGAGAAACCAGAGCGGAGGGAGAGAGAGACTGAACGCTGCGTTGTGAGAGCCAATCAGCGCTGAGCTGCTCCTCTGTTGATGAATCTAATTGGCTGCTGCTGCTCACGTGACGCTGGATGCGGAAGTCATTCACGTCGTCGGAGACATTCACGGAGCTGAGTGCGCCTGCGGGTGACGTCATGACCCCAGACACCAGGACGCTACATGTCACGACGTGTGTGGCATTTCCACAAGAGTATAACGTAGAAAACGTGGTTATTTATTCCGTGGCGGATAGCGGAAAATATTTTTCCATGGAGAAAGGCAACGGAGATAAGCCACGACGCCACTTGCTGTGAGCGCAGCGCTGCGCGTGCAGACAACATTTAACGGAGCGGAGCAGCGTGTGCGCTCTGATCGCTCTTTTAATGAAGTATCGAGACTAAAAATATGCTAAATCACATCGTTTTTAACGTACGGGTACTTTGTTAGTATCGATACACCGTGCAACGTGACAGCAGCAGATGTAGCGGACTAACATTCAAGCTAACCTAACTTCCCAAACGCTGTGGACATCTGAACGCTGATTGGCCGAGACGCGACACGCCCCATCAAAGATGTTTTATTGCGAAGAGCAACACTTCACATTTTTTCCGCGTCTCACTGCAATCTCAACGGCAGCGGGCCAGGTGAAAAAAATAATAAATCGGAACGCGTCTCTGATATTGTTCAGGGGGCCACATGGGGACCACTGCTCAGGAGAGGAAAGCTGTCAGTCTGTTTGTGACGGTTCATCACCATGGTGACCAGTGAACAGGTTCATCACCATGACCAGTGGATCTCCAGGACCTTTCCATGACTTTAAACCAAATTTCCATGATTAAACATTTTGTGAAAACTCTGTCTACGTGACAAAGTGAGAAGATGTAGTATTTAAACTAACAATGAGAATTCCAAAGCATACCGTCTATATACCGTGTAAATTAAAATTTGAATAAAATACATTAGCATTACTTTTCCAAATATTTTGGGATTTTATTTTTTTCAATTACTTTTCTAGGCCTGCTAATAGCCATTTAAAAATTCCATGACTTTTCCAGGTTTTCCATGACCGTACGGACCCTGTTTTGAATAAAGGGTTGAAAATTAAAGTTTTTTTGTTTTTTTAATCGATTAATCGATAGAATAATCAACCGATTAATCGATTATCAAAATAATCGTTAGTTGCAGCCCTAATTCACTTTCAGTATTTCATTCACTGCGTGTGTGTGTCTGGGTTCTGGCGTATATATCAAAGTGCCACACGCCCTTCAGTGCTGCACGCGATGCATCGTCGAGTGTCAAAAGTGTGTGTGAAATTCAGAAGCGAGCAGCGCCGCATTCAAAACCACAGCCGACAACGTTCCCCCCACAGCGATCTGTGGATGTTGATTGGGAGAGCGGTGAAGAGTGACAGGTCTTCCTCACTCGGCGAACACACATACTAATAAAAATAATAATACATTTCATTTGGAGGCGCCTTTCAAGTCACCCAAGGTCAGCTTACAATAAAATAATACAGAATAAAAGATAAAAGCATGAAAGCTAGAAACATTAAAACTAGAGATGCTCCGATCGGGTTTTTTGGTGCCGATCACCGAAATCAGTATCTGCCGATCCGATAATACCGATCACGGTGTCGATTGAAGCGTTCTATTTATTGTGTAGTATTATTGCCTAGGACTGAGGAAATACATATATAAAGCACCTCAAACATGAAAGAAATTACAGATTTCTCGTAAAAATGTAGGACTTTTAATTTGAAAAATCTCCTAATTGCGACAGTAAATATGTTTGATTTCCAGGGTAATAGAAGTCAGGACTGTCTTAAACACATCTGCATCAGTCATTGCCTGGGACTATGAGGACAAAGATATATAAAGCAGTGAACAGAACATCAACACAAAAACAAGTCCAACATTCACACAAGACAATCTTGATTAATCAATACGAAACTTAAAAAAGAAAAATGGAAACGGCTATATTTAGATATGGATAGATGGATAGATTACAACCCAGGTCAGAAACTGCACTATGGATGGGAGACCAGACGAGTTAAAAACGAGATATACATTTATTTAAATAACACAACTAGTTTAAACCAAACAAAAAAACGCTACTGACACCACAGCTCACCGGATGATTGTTCTGGCTCCGTGAATACAACCTAAGTTACCCTGATGGTACATGAACATTGTCTGCTTGACGTTTTCTGCTCCTGTGACCACGACTAATAATAATAATACATTCTAATTGGAGGCGCCTTTCACATCACCCAAGGTCACCTTACAATAAAATCAAAATCACGACTGGAAGTATCCAGATTTTTTAGCAACATGAGACGACTAATTATCATTATTCATCTTAATTATCAAAGCAGGGGACATATTCTTTGCCTCCCTTATGCATCTTGTATCCACAAATTTTTTACAATTTTTTTTTTAACAAGCTCTACCTTCATAATAGCACACAGGCACAGACTGTGTGTGTGTGCGCGCGCTGTAATGTCTGTTTACCAAGAAGCGGGATAGTAATTATGATACTGGCATAATAATACTATCTCAGTTTTAGTTATCCATAACAGTTTCCAGGATAAACACAATACAATCATATCATCAAGGGTCTGCAAGCCATCGCCGACGGCCCCGATTTAAACTTTCTCTTTATGCAATTACAGGGTAGAAAAACAATTCCTCTGCAGTTTAATTCCTCCTGGGGCTCCTCTGAAGCTCATTTGGGGAGCAAACGAATCGGCTCCGATCACTGCATCACTTTGCGGTTTTTTTTCTTCCTCTGATGCCTAAAATGTAGATACCGATCTAGAAACAGTCGCCACGTTTAATCGATTAGATGTTGATATTAGCCGAGCATTTTCCTTGCAGCTGTCAGGGCGGGTACGTTTGCAGCGAGTCAGTGCCCTGCAATCACGGCTTCTTGAAAGAGGCCGGCCGCCGACCTCGCCTCTGGGTCGCCTTAACCGAAGGGAGGAGGGAGGAGGGAGGGCTGTGGGGAGGACGAGCAGAACACCAGTGCCTACGACTTCTCACCTTTAAAGAAACACGTGAATATAACAAAAGTAACCATTAAGCAGCATATTTACACTCCACATGACGCTCTTTACACATATTTAAAGACCATTGTTGGAGCTATTTAATTTGACATTTGTATTTAGGTTTTATTGTAAAGTAATATTGATTATTTATTGCTTATTACCTTCGCATTGAAAATGCGGAAGGTAATGTTTTGATCGCCGTGTATTTATTTATTTATTTATTTGTATGCGTGTTACTCGCATAACTCAAAAAGTATTAAACCGAATCGCATGAAATTTGGTGGGATGATTGGTTATTATCCGGTCACCATTTGATTAGATTTTGGGATCGATCGGGTCAAAGGTCAAGGTCAAGAAAAGGTCAAAATCTTCTTTTTAGCACGGTCAATTTCTATCCAATTGGCATGCAACTAATGCCAAAATGTTCATAATTCAATGCCCAATCTTGTGATATGCGACCATGTGGACCATACAGGAGCATATCGGCACATCCCTGGGAATATAAACCGCAATCTGAGATCGACTTCCTTCCTCTGAGGCTCGAGAAGTGTGCCAACGCTGGCTGTTTGCGAGTCAGCCATAAGTAGGACGAATAGATCCTGCATTAACAGCACTTAACTGAGGCCTGGTGAATATGTAACATGGTCATCTGTGTGTTTCTTCAGGTCAGCGCGGTGCTTTGGTAGAATCCTCGATATGTAATATTTGACCTAGTTTCTCCAGCTTCCTGCATCTCTAACTGAAGGCACGAGCGTTGTGTTCTTTTTGCGTCCGTCCGTCTGAGAGATGCAGTGATGCCGGGGGGAAAAGTAAACGCGGTTTCCGCGAGTAGCTTTTTCGCTCCCAGGTTTCCTCAAAGTTTCCGAGCGGAGGTCGCTTCTGGATTCGCGGGCCGAGTGTTGCAGTTCACTGTTGAGTGATGGCCCGTGAGGCACGAGAGGAAATCGCACACAGCTGTTTTAGTTCGAGCCGATGTACAAAACCCCCCCTTCTAAAGACGTCTTCCTGTGGCGGCCGTGTGTTCTCAGCAGCGGCCTCCCGTAAAGAGGGACCAGGATTGATA
Source organism: Pseudoliparis swirei (assembly GCF_029220125.1). Classification (NCBI taxonomy): domain Eukaryota; kingdom Metazoa; phylum Chordata; class Actinopteri; order Perciformes; family Liparidae; genus Pseudoliparis; species Pseudoliparis swirei. The sequence continues at coordinate 21,454,926 of NC_079398.1, read as the reverse complement.
GTTGGGGCACTCGGACCGCTACGTTAACCCCCCCCCCCCCCCCTCTCACAGGCTTTCAGCCAGCAGCCCCCCCGCCACAGCACGCCTAAAGTGTTTATAGCTCTCTTCATTGAATTGAAAGTCCACTCCATTTGACATACCAGCACCTCTGGCAAGACATTCTGAAAAACAATCACAGAAAGGCTGCTTTGGGCGTAGATCTGAAAGATGTCTTCTCGATGCCCTGTGTGACGTTACGGGGGGGGGGGGGCACCAGGCCAGACCCTTCCCATTGATTCAGTCTGTGAATCATGGCTGGGGCGCGCCTGAGGAGAGACGACACAGTGACCGTGATTTGCTGCTCCCTGGTGCCAGGCTGCTGCCCCGGCCGTTTAAATGTGGCCTCAGCTGTTGCCCAGAGTGACGTGTGGGGCTACGGCTGGTTGGTCGACCCGCTGTTGGACTGGGCCGCCTTCATACCATGCCTGGCCACTCCTAGACACACACACACACACACACACACACACACACACACACACACACACACACACTTGCAGGTGGCGGGAGAAGAAACAACAACTCGGGGTCCCCCGTGCAGCAGTCTGGGCTCTATTTTCTTTCCCCGTCTCAACCCTCACCGGTCAGCGGCGTGCACTCAGGAAGCGGAGGTCACCGCTTCTTGCCGGGGGTCAGAGAACAGATTGAAGGACTCTCTGAAATGATTCAGTGGCCGACCGGGAGCCAGCAAACAGGAGCCAGAGCTCCTCTTCCCACCATTTCCTTCCTCTGTGGAGAACCACCCATTTTCACCGAGGCCTCGTCATTCTCTCTCTCTCTCACTCACTCTCTTTCTCTCACTCTCTCACTCACTCTCTCACTCTTTCTCTCACTCTCTCTCACTCACTCACTCTCTTTCTCTCACTCACTCACTCTCTTTCTCTCTCTCTCTCTCACTCACTCACTCTCTTTCTCTCTCTGTCTCTTTCTCTCACTCACTCACATTCTTTCTCTCTCTCTCACTCACTCACTCACTCACTCACTCTCTTTCTCTCACTCACTCACTCTCTTTCTCTCTCTCACTCACTCACTCTCTTTCTCTCTCTCTCACTCACTCTCTCACTCACTCACTCTCTTTCTCTCTCTCACTCACTCACTCACTCACTCTCTCACTCACTCTCTCTCTCACTCTCTCTCACTCACTCTCTTTCTCTCTCTCTCACTCACTCACTCACTCTCTTTCTCTCTCTGTCTCTTTCTCTCAATCTCACACTCTCTCACTCACTCACTCACTCACTCACTCTCTTTCTCTCACTCACTCACTCACTCACTCACTCACTCACTCTCTCACTCACTCTCTTTCTCTCTCACTCACTCACTCACTTTCTCTCTCTGTCTCTTTCTCTCACTCTCTCACTCACTCACTCACTCTCTCTCTCACTCACTCTCTCTCTCTCTCACTCACTCACTCACTCACTCTCACTCACTCACTCACTCTCTTTCTCTCACTCTCTCACTCACTCTCTCACTCTTTCTCTCACTCTCTCACTCACTCACTCTCTTTCTCTCACTCACTCACTCTCTTTCTCTCTCTCTCTCTCTCTCACTCACTCTCTTTCTCTCTCTGTCTCTTTCTCTCACTCACTCACATTCTTTCTCTCTCTCTCACTCACTCACTCACTCACTCACTCTCTTTCTCTCTCTCTCACTCTCTCACTCACTCACTCACTCTCTTTCTCTCACTCACTCACTCTCTTTCTCTCTCTCACTCACTCACTCTCTTTCTCTCTCTCTCACTCACTCACTCTCTTTCTCTCTCTCACTCACTCACTCACTCACTCTCTCTCACTCTCTTTCTCTCTCTCACTCACTCTCTTTCTCTCTCTCTCTTTCTCTCTCTCACTCTCTCACTCTCTCACTCTCTCTCACTCACTCTCTTTCTCTCTCTCTCTCACTCACTCACTCACTCTCTTTCTCTCACTCTCTTTCTCTCTCTCACTGACTCTCACTCTCTCACTCACTCACTCACTCTCTTTCTCTCACTCACTCACTCACTCACTCACTCTCTCACTCACTCTCTTTCTCTCTCACTCACTCACTCACTCTCACTCACTCTCTTTCTCTCTCTCTCTCTCACTCTCTCTCTCACTCACTCTCTCTCTCTTTTGTGCCGGCCGTTCTTGAAGCACTTAAAATAGATGCTTGTCAGGACTAAAGATGAGCCGTGGTCCTGCTGACTTCAGCCCGTTCCATTGGTTCAGCTTCCTCTCAAGCCAGTAATGCTTTTGCTCATTTGGCTGATGTTTACAGGACGAGATCCGACAGCCTGCTCATCGGGCGTTGGTGTTTCATACCGTATCGCTGGCGGCTGCAAAGCGGTCCGGCCACGCAGGCAGAGAGCGGCGAGCAGAGATGAGTTACACTTGTTTACGGACTCTGATTTCCACCCGCTTGGACGCGATGCCACCGCTGCTGCTTTAATTGGCCAGTGTTTTCTTCCCTTTTAATGTTGGTTATGTTACGTTCATCTTTTCGGAGGCAATTATAGTCGTTAGCTGTGAAGAAACCAGGGGTGATCCAATTGTTTGGGCCACCAAACGCTGTTTCAAGAAATCAGATTTGCGGGAAAAACATTAGAAATCACAATTGCACGTCGTGTGAAACCCTTTCAATGTGTTGAATGTTGTACTATATCGCTCCATTGTACCTTTATATTAGATTATACTATATATCCCACACAATATTATACTTTTTATTGTTTATATATATATATTTTTTAAACTCTGAGAAATACACTCTAGGTTTCGAGGATAATGTCAGTAGTGAACCCAATTATTTAGTAAAGACAAAGTGCCACGACTGAATGTGTCTAATGCCGCTGAAAAAACTCCATTGATTCATTCGGCGGTCGTGCATGTGACCCAGAACATATCATTCAGGGGTTATCATGAGCGATCGGGACTCGGCTGGACGCCCCGTCTCACTTTGTTCTCTCGACCTCGAACGGCGAACGTCAATATCGGACCGTCGCTAAATCTACTGCAGCCCCGATTTGCATTTGTGGTTCAGTAATTGGTAATATAATTATAAAGATTGGCTGGTCAACCCTCTGTCGTCGGCACGAACTCGCCAACCGAGACCCCAGAAAGCAGGACGCGCTGACCTCTGACCCCACAGTCCGTCCTCTGTATCGGGGATCCTCGTGGCCCTAGTGTGGCTTCCAGGGTTCGTACGGTCATGGAAAACCTGGTAAAGTCATGGAATTTTAAAATGCTCATTTCCAGGCCTGGAAAAGTCATGGAAAAAAACTTAAATCATAACAGTTTTGGAAAAGTGATGGAAATGTGTTATGATCACGTGTTCATTTACACCGAGTTTGAAATAATTAATATGTTTTTTAAAGAAAGACGCTCAAAATATAAGCCAGCGTACGCTCTCAATACACAAAATGTTCTAAATTGTTCATGTTTTTACTGAGATTTCAGTTTGGTCATGGACATTTGGTTAAAAGTCATGGAAAAGTCCTGGAAATCCATCGGTCAAAATGTGTAAGAACCCTGGGCTTCCCTTTTCATCCAGATTCTCTATCGCGCTCTTTTTTTTTTTTACATAAGCATGTCGAGCCACAAAGCAGGGGCCGGAAAATCGGATTACCACAGTAACGGCATTTTTCAAATTCTCTGCTCGTATTGGCCTTTTTTTGGGAGTGGAGCAGAGGCGCGGTCGCCTCGAGGCGCCCGGCTCCTCGCTGACGGGGCTCCGCCGTATCGATCGAGGCCGTCCTCTCGATGTCGCTCTCCAAACTATAAACTCGGTCCGAACGCTCGGATAACATGGAATTCCTCGAGCGGAGCGGGACGACGCGGGATGAAGAGGATCGGCTAGCCCGGTCCTGGAAGGAGACAGTGGGGCCTTTTTGTCTTGAATTCCTGCCCGTTCTCTCTCTCTCTCTCTCTCACGCTCACTCGCTCTCCTAGCCCCTCCCTCATCTCCTTTTTTTTGTAACCCAACCGCGGTACTCATCCCGAGGATCCTTCTGCGAGGATTAATCAGTTTTCCATTCCTGGAGAGATTATTCCAAGACTGTTGCATCTCCAGCCAGCGGCGGCGGTCCCTCCTCCCGCCCTCCTTCCCGGGCAGCAGCACCGACTCAAGGAAAAGTCCCACTCTCGTTTCTTTCTCTCTAGTGCTTTACTTGTCTGTTCATCCCGTGTCGCCCCTCGTCTGCGTCTTTATACTTTAGCACCATTGTTGACTTATGTCTATAATTATCATCCAATGAGTACGTTGATGATATTGCATGCAGGAGTCTTCAGAGAGCTCCATGTTTACCCCCTTTTCTCTCCCCTCCCTCTCCCCAACCCCCCCACACGCCTCTCTGTCCTCCATTTGCTCCCTTTTTTGTTGTTGTAGTTTTAGAATAAGTACATTAAAACTTGCCAAAGTATTGTTTTATTTTTCGGCCGGCCCTCGGACATATCCTCGTCTGTCGTCATGACGACGAGACAATGTGTTTCAATGGTGTCAGCGAGTAACATCTTTAAATTCCACCTGTCATGCAACTATTAGCTTTAAGTAAAAAGTACATCTTGTTTCTGGTCTATTCAATTCAGTTTATTTGTGTAGCCCAATATTACAAATTTGTCTCGGAGTGCTTTACAATCTGTACATATAGACATCCCTGACCTTTGACCTCACATCGGATCAGGAAAAACTCCAAAACAACCCTTCAGGGGGGGAAAAGGGAAGAACCCTTCAGGAGAGAACAGAGGATCCCTCTCCAGGATGGACAGAACAATAGATGTCATGTGACCAGAAGGAATCATTACACACAAATAAAAACACAATAACAACACAATGAATCTGACAGAGTGTATGAAGAGTTGGCCAAACTCAGGTATTCTGCCAGGATTCTTGCCTTGTGTGTTCAACAATAGCAAGGAGTCCGTCAGCTGAATGAATAAATAAACTCGGTACCTTCAGGGAGCCAAACAACACGGAGCCCAGCATGGCGCCTGAAGAGGGCCGCTCACCTGGGAGAACACCGCCGTTCAGCGATGTGCAAACAACAACATGTAGAAGTCACGCCGTTTATTTATTTTTTGTCGCTGTATTTGTCTTCCTCTTGAAAGTATAACCAGGGCCAAGAATGCCTGCACGATCATAAACTCTGAAGACTTTATCAGAGTCGGAGGCCATTACCATCTGATTAACTGACAGTTTGATTTACCTCCTTGTTTTGCATTCATTCGATTTAGTTTTTAATCCAGGTGGAAACAACATTGTAGATTTACTGTTGCAGTGAGGAAATGTTTGCCTGTTGTAATGAGCCGGGAACAAATGCAAACCTGAGGGAAGCTGCTTATTAATCATTGTAGCTGCTGCTCTTCTCTCCTACTCTTTTCCATCCTAATTATTACCTTCGCATTGAAAATGCGGAAGGTTATGTTTTGATCGCCGTGTATTTATTTATTTATTTGTATGCGTGTTACTCGCATAACTCAAAAAGCATTAAACCGAATCGCATGAAATTTGGTGGGATGATTGGTTATTATCCGGGGACCATTTGATTCGATTTTGGGATCGATCTGGTCAAAGGTCAAGGTCATGAAAAGGTCAACATCTTCTTTTTACCATAGCGGGTCAATTTCTATCCAATTGGCATGCAACTAATGCCAAAATGTTCATAATTCAATGCCCAATCTTGTGATATGCGAAGGTATGCGCTCTACCGAGTGCCCGTTCCAGTTACATCTGTCCCTCTCGCCACTTATTCTGACTTTCCCCTTTCTTTTCTCTTCGCCATGTCAGATGTCGGTGCTCCATCGTTGCCTCTCGCCTTTCCTCCCTCCCTCCTTCATCTCTCTGCCTCCTGGCCGACACGTCGGGGCTCGACCCGCCTCACATGACACCCAGCCAGACTTTCCCCCTCACTGCTCACTCTGTGCACCGCCTGGCCTCCATCCCTTCCACTGGTCACCTTGCTGCCAACAACACACACACACACACACACACACATTCTGGATTCATTACAAATCATTTCTTAGCTGTAAGCCATAATCTAGAGGCACACACTGTAGTTGCTGATGGTTGTAACTCTGCAGATAATGCAGATTTCAAACATAAGCTCCATGTATTTACATGGAATAATGAACATGTGGTTCACCCACGTTTGACATACCAGTCTACTTCACAGAGTGATCCTGTTGGTGGCTGTTTGACACGGACCTCCCTCCGCAACGCCAGTTCAGTGCACTTCACAGTGTTTGTACGCTCATGGAAAATCTGGAAAAGTCATGGAATTTTAAAATGGTAATTTCCAGGCCTGGAAAAGTCATGGAAAAAACGTAAATCATAAAAGTTTTGGAAAAGTCATGGAAATTTGTTATAATCACATGTTCATTGATGCCGAGTTTGAAATAATTAATGTTTTTTTAAAGAAAGACGCTCAAAATATAAGCCGACGTACGCTCTCAATACGCAACATTTTCTAAATTGTTCATGTTTATACCGAGATTTCAGTTTGGTCATGAAAATTTGGTTTAAAGTCCTGGAAATCCATCGGTCAACATGTGTAAGAACCCTGACTTTAACGTATCGCGTTCGTACTTATTGTATCTTCATTTTTTATGATAAATGCTCTTAATTTAAATGCAGCCCATAAACAGACGAGTCCGGAGCGAGTCGAGGAGTTGGGTTCAGGTGATATACGCTGGTTCAATGTGGATCTATACAAGGACACGGCGTCAGCCTGAGAGGGTAAAGAGAACAGAGGGTGCAGGAATCGGATGCCCTGAGATGAGGCCCTTTTCTTTTTACAGATAAAAATGTGAACGTGTTGTTGGGGTATTTATATCGCATTCCTGCAACCGGTTAGTCATGTCGAACACTCCCGCTGCAGGTGCATATGCTTGGCTCAGCACAAACATTCATACACGTGTGTGTACATACACACAAATGCAAAAGTGCTCTCTCGTTCCCATACGCATGAGTTTGTGCTTTTACTTGCATTCCTGCTCTCCTCTGATTCGTCCGTGCCGCACGGCGGAGAGAAGGTGTGTGTGAGACATTAATGTTCAGACATCGGGCTGAGAGATGAAAAAAAAAGACCTCATCGTCAGTGGTGGCTGGTGAAATTTGGGGGGGGGGGGGGCGCAGTTTAAATAGCACTCAACAATGAGAAGAAAAGAGGTTTCGAGTAGAATATTGTAAAAAACAAAGCTTTATTTAAAGAACACAGCGTGCTCAACACTGTCCAATAACAACTATCAACACACTGTGACTTTGGGCATGAGAGGTTCAGAGCAGCTTTAAGGAACATTGGGTTGGGTTTCAGAGGTTTGCAAAATAAAAGAGTTTCACCCTCACATGAAAGAGGTTCAGAGCAGAATAGAGTCAGAAAGAGATCACATGTTACATTGGGTGACAGAGCAGACCCACTACTGAAAAGACAAGTAGCCTCCTCTCTTTAAAGTTGGCAAACTTCTCAATAACTCTCTGGTTAAAGTCAATCATGTCTGTAACCAGCCTGTTTCATTATTCTTGAGGGAATGTGTCTGTTTTTCAGAACTTCTTTGTTGTGTTTCGATGCCAGTTCGGTCTCCTTCTGCTGACTGTAAACAGGGTTAGCTTCAGGCTGTTAGCGAGTTAACTTCATGCTGTTAGCTAGATAACTGCGTCAAGGATGGGTTGCTCTCCTCCAGGTTTCTTCCTTTTTGAAGGGTTATTTGGGGAGTTTTTCCTGGTCCGATGTGAGGTTTGGGGGGGGGATGTCTGTGTACAGATTGTAAAAGCACTCGAATTGAAAAGGTTCGTGCTTTACACTTGTCTGAAGCTCTGTAGATCTCACCCCGTTGTAGTCCAGAGAGTTTCAGTCCCTTTGGAACAACAGACAGGGGAAATTAAACAGTGCATTACTCACTGAGCCTCCAGCTGACAGCTCCGTTAGCTACCTGTTCCCGTAGCTCCGTGGAGCTCTCTGGGCTGAGGGAACGCCGGTCTCTGATCTGCCGAATAGTCCAGTCACGTGAAATAATAAAACTATGTCATTGGCCAATGAGCGCACATTTTTGTGCCCCAAGATTCACGTTTCATCCGCCAATGAGAAGCCGTCCTTGCCGAAACGACTGAAATGTTTACTCGCTCCCCGCACACACGCGTTGGGCCGGTGTCCCGAAAAAGGGGAGGGGCTTCTCTCCGTGATAATGAGTGGCGATATATTATATTTTTTCACATTAACTTAAGTGGTTGTTGACAGGCTGACGGTCTCCCACACACATTTAGCGCGTCAACACGGTATATTTACTATTTAAATGATTTGGCATATAATGTTTTTTGAAAGGATTTTTTTATTTTTTTTTCATCTCAAAATGTTAAGAGGGGCGGCGCCCTAGCGCCCCCTATGGACGCACAGCCACTGCTCATAGTTTTCTACCTGTCGGTTCCAGAGATCAATTGAAAGATCTCCTGGCAGGAAATGTCCTTTTTGTTTCTGAGCTGGTTTTTAATTTTGCGATTTCAGGTTTTTTTTTACCCCTAGGGATTATACTCGTATATATTTTTTCAAACACACCAAATCTTTTGAAAACGTAGAAACACGAGTTGCAACGCAAGACGTTCAGCCGAGAACCATCCCGTCGTCGCTCTGTAGCTTTCTAAGAAATACAGATGACTGTTTTTAATAAAGCACTACCTACCTAAAACAAGTAAGAACTTCCCTAAACATCATTCTACGGCATCACAAACAAACACATTTCTTTTTTTACCTTCGCATTGAAAATGCGGAAGGTAATGTTTTGATTGGCGTGTATTTATTACCTTCGCATTGAAAATGCCGGAAGGTTATGTTTTGATCGCCATTTATTTATTTATTTATTTGTATGCGTGTTATTCGCAAAACTCAAAAAGTATTGAACCGAATCGCATGAAATTTGGTGGGATGATTGTTTATTATCCGGGGACCAGTTGATTAGATTTTGGGATCGATCGGGTCAAAGGTCAAGGTCAAAGGTCATGAACAGGTCAAAATCTTTCGCAGAACTCAAAAAGTATTGAACCGAATCGCATGAAATTTGGTGGGATGATTGTTTATTATCCGGGGACCAGTTGATTAGATTTTGAGATTGATCGGGTCAAAGGTCATGAACAGGTCAAATCTTCTTGAATCACATGGAATTTGGTGGGATGATTGGTTATTATCCGGGTACCATTTGATTAGATTTTGGGATCAATCGGGTCAAAGGTTAAGGTCAAGGTCATGGAAAGGTCAACATCTTTTTTTTACCATAGCACGGTCAATTTATATCCAATTGGCATGGAACTAATGCCAAAATGTTCATAATTCAATGCCCAATCTTGTGATATGCGAAGGTATGCGCTCTACCGAGTGCCCATTCTAGTTTTACCATAGTTTTACCATCAATTTTTTTCCAATTGGCATGCAACTGATGCCAAAATGTTCTTAATTCAAGGCCCAATCTTGTGATATGCGAAGGTATGCGCTCTACCGAGTGCCCCTTCTAGTTTAAAGATGCGTTTGTGTCCAAATCGCATTGCAAACAAACGCTTTAACGTGGCGCCCCAGAGACGTGGCGCTCGAGAGCAGTCAAATCCTTATTCCCTGCCGCTCCGCGTCCTCTTCGCTCTGCAGGCTGGAAGCACGCAGCCTGTCACCGGCGGCGCGGTGAGCCCAAACACGACGCGACCTAAATAAACCAGTGTGCTAGGAGAAGAGCGAGGGATGAAGCAATGTTTTTTTTTTTCTCCCCTCACCGAGTCGTCTTGTTTTCAAACACTTCACTCCGCCGCGGGCTACAACATGCATAATATGTGCGCACACTTTATTTAATACACACTCGAGTTGGACCGGGTGCCTTTTTTTTATCGCGACACTCGCAGAGGCACTCGACTCTTAAAAAAAAAAAAAGTGCTTTCAGAGTTCGTACGGTCATGGAAAACCTGGAAAAGTCATGGAATTTTAAAATGGTTATTTCCAGGTCTGGAAAAGTCATGGAAAAAAACTTAAATCATAAAAGTTTTGAAAAGGTCATGGGAATTTGTCATAATCACATGTTCATTTACGCCAAGTTTGATATAATGAATATGTTTTTTAAAGAAAGACGCTTAAAATGTAAGCCGGCGTATGCTCTCAATACGCAAGATTTTCTAAAATGTTCATGTTTATACCGAGATTTCAGTTTGGTCATGGAAATTTGGTTTAAAGTCATGCAAAAGTCATGGAAATCCATCGGTCAACATGTGTAAGAACCCTGTACTTTGACACTTCAAATTTGATGTTGCTGTCTCTGTTTACAGATGGCTCACTTCGTCAGTCTGGGTCTCGGGGGTCTGACGCCGCAGAGCACCCCGCGTGGAACACGAGTTCTCAGCCACACAATCGTCTCATCACAAAACGGAGGCAGCAAAAAATGCACCGACTAACTTTTTTAAAAGTGCGTTGTGAAGTGCAGAAATACGTCAATTCTCACTCGGCAGATTCAGGCTCTAGAGAAGTTTCCGTGGTGCGTGGTCCCCTCCCGTTCGCCCCCTTTAGCGTCAGTAGGAAGTTGTGTGTGTTTGTGTGCGTTTCAGTGGTCCAGTGTGTGTGCTGCCCACAGAGCTGGAGCCTGGGACGGACAGATAACGGAGCCTCACCTCAAACACACTTTCTAGCCCCAGTGTGGGCAACATGGACACGTTTCATGAAGCAAACAGACAGCGCAGTCCTGTGTTTGTGTGTGTGTGTGTAATTAAGTCGGTGTGTATGTGTGTGTTTGCTGGACGCTGCTATGTTGCTGCTTGTTCTTGTGTGTGGACAGTCGGCTCTCCTGGATTAAAGACCTTTAATCCCGCCCGATCCTCATCAGCTCAAAAGTTAGTGGGTGCAACTTGCTAGTCGAGGAGTATGGAGGACTTAAAATGACTTAAGTATAAATAAATAAATGCATGAATAAATAAATAAATGCTTAAATAAATGTATAAATACAGGAATAAATAAATGCTTAAATATATGTATAACTACAAGAATAAATGTATAAATAAATAAATGCTTAAATAAATGTATAAATAAATACAAGAATAAATGTATAAATACATAAATTTATAAATATAAGTTATAACTCAACAGGACATAATTAAATAAGTGTATTTCTACATTTCTGTATTTATTCATTTATTTATATCTGTATTTATGTGTCCACACGTATTTCTTCATTTATTTATGTGTGACATTTATGTGTCCGTATATTCAAATGAGCTGGGGCGGTCCGAACCTCATTGTTAAACAGGATTTAATTATTGAAACATTTATTTCAGCATTTATTTATTTATTCATGCATTTATTTATTTATACTTAATTAAGTCATTTGAAGTCCTCCATAGAGGAGTACGTGTCGCTCGGCGCTAGAAGTCAGAATTGCGCGGCTGAGTGGCTTCTGGTCTCCGGTCATGAGCTCTGATGAGAGAGACGTGAGCGGGCTTTGATGGATGCACCTCTCGGTTCTAGCTGGGATCAGTTGGGATTTTAATTGGTTCTCTGCTTTTTTTTTTTTCCTACCGCCTAATCCCCTCCCGAAGCCAAGAAGACACGCATGTACCGTTTCAGTAAGGCTGCTAGCCTCATTAATTGCGCTGTTCTAAGTTTTTGAGTGTCAGTGTTTGAACCTGCACTGAAGTGAGTCCTCGACTTATTTTTGTTTCTCGAGATGTGCTCTTAAGTTTCTTAGAAATAAGTCTTTCAGCATGAAAAAATAAACATACAATAATAAGATGACAACGGTAGATTTGTGACTCATCGACTAAGAGGGTTAGCCCAAGTTAGGAGTACATTGTAGAGTCGAGAGATCGTTAAAGAGGTCTGACGACAAACAGCTGTCAGATTATAACACCAGGGAAAAATAAAACCAATAGTGTTGTCAGATTAGCTATCGCTTTATTCGGAGGTTGAACCAAAAGTAAACACACTGATAATGTTGTTCGTAAATCCCCTAAACTTGTACAGGAAAGTACATGTTGGTCCAAAGCTGGACCGGTCAGTGCAGGATTCGTACGGTCATGGAAAACCTGGAAAAGTCATGGAATTTTAAAATGGTAATTTCCAGGCCTGGAAAAGTCATGGAAAAAACTTCAATCACAAAGGTTTTGGAAAAGTCATGGACATTTGTTATAATCACATGTTCATTTACGCCGAGTTTGAAATAATGAATATGTTTTAGAACGAAAGACTCAAAATATAAGCCGGCATACTGGCGGAGCAAATTTTTTTTCTTCGTTGCCATAGCTCGGGAAGCAAGTGTTTATTCTTTTAATCAATCAAAATCAAAATATTGTCTCTTATTCATTTGTTTCATTTAATGAATACGGTATGCTTTGGAATTCACATTGTTTAAATACTAAATGTTCTCACTTTGATGTTTTCACCGAGATTTCAGTTTGGTCATGGAAATTTGGTTTAAAGTCATGGAAAAGTCATGGAAATCCATTGGTCCAATTGTGTAAGACCCCTGTCAGTGGGTTTGTAAACTAAGAATGAGAAGTTTTATTCAGTTATTTGCATTTTCTAATATTACAATTGATCTTGAAGTTGGATATATTGTCAGTAATTCTCCAAACATAAGCGGAAATTCATGTTAATTGCAAACATAAAAATATCTGAATTCGAAATGTCCGTTAACGGTGTATGTAAACATTCTGGATTGTCATTTAACGGTAATATTATAGCCCTGATCAAATTCTACAGGTAAAGCGTTCACGCAGCACACTGCCCCCAGTGTCCTTTGTTGCCTTTTTTATTTGGGCTGCCTCGACTCCAAAGACTTCGACTCCGACTCCTTTGTACCTCCTTGCGAGTCGGAGAGACAACAGCGTATTGTTTTTTGAAGCGTTCCCACACAGCGGCTTTATTCCGGACGCATGAAAGGCTCCAGTATGCGATCCTCTGCTATCTCCGGCTTCTTATCCGTTATCAAACACAGGAAGTTGACTAATTCCTGCGTCGACATCCACTGTTGACCGCACGTGAATCGGTCCATATCCCAGACACACGGGCCTGGATCGTTCCTTTTTACCGTCGCATTGAAAATGCGGAAGGTTATGTTTTGATCGCCATTTATTTATTTATTTATTTATTTGTATGTGTGTTACTCGCATAACTCAAAAAGTATTAAACCGAATCGCATGAAATATCCGGACCATTTGATTAGATTTGGGATGATCGGGTTTAAAGGTCAAGGTCAAGAAAAGGCGCATGACATTTGGTGGGATGATTGGTTATTATCCGGGGGCCATTTGATTAAATTTTGGGATCGATCGGGTCAAAGGTCAAGGTCATGAAAAGGTCAAAATCTTCTTTTTACCATAGCGGGTCAATTTCTATACAATTGGCATGCAACTAATGCCAACATGTTCATAATTCAATGCCCACTCTTGTGATATGCGAAGGTATGCGCTCTACCGAGTGCCCATTCTAGTTTAATAAAGTGTTTCTTCTCGCCGCTTCGCAGGGAGCTCAGCGATGAACAAGCTTCGGCAGAGCTTCCGCCGGAAGAAAGACGTCTACGTGCCGGAGTCGAGTCGGCCGCACCAGTGGCAGACGGACGAGGAGACGGTCCGCAGTGGCAAATGTAGCTTTGCAGTCAAGGTGACTCTCCCTCACACATGTACACACCTGCATACCAAACACACACACACACACACACACACACACAGCGCTGACCTTATTGTGCCACGCTCGCACCTCCTGAGAAACTCGCATGCCGCCGGGCTCCCCAAGGACGCCGCCGCCTGTAATTAATCACAAGCATTCAGAGACTGTGAGCGAAGCTTTTATCTAGGTTCTCCAAACCTGTGGGATGTGTGCGCACACAAATACTTTCATCAAGTGAACGGTACAGAATTAAAGAAAAAGGATTCATTATAGCCGACGGAGGACAAACGTCAGGGCCACCGCGATAGCGCAGCACCGATAAAAATACACGACTCGGGAGGCGATGCGGCGTCTTCCTCCCCTCGCCTGCAGCCGATGGAGTTTTCCGTGTTTTGGAAACACGACCGTCCGCTTTCGCAAACAGAAGTGCGACGGCGTGCACTTCCTCTTATCGCACGGGATGGAAAGGCTCTCCTCTCAGAAAAAAGGTGGAATTCAAAACCGCAGAGTGGAGAAAGAGAAAGTCGTCCTCGGAATATATGAACCGCGTGGCCGGTCAGCGGACGTGTGCGGCCGAGCCCAGAGTCCCTGCACGCCACACGGTTCCAACGGATAGCCAGCGCCACCTTAAAGGACGACCCGCACCCTTTGAACAGGGAGTTTCAGACGGAGGTGTTTAAAAACCACGATGCAGAACAAAGCGCAGCAAAAACCGCTTTAGTCCAGCAGCCATCTTTCAGGTCAACACATTAGTATTAGAACACTGATTTGTGGCTCTGTGTTGTTATCACGTCTGTTTACCTTCGCATTGAAAATGCCGGAAGGTTATGTTTTGATCGCCGTGTATTTATTTATTTATTTATTTGTTTGTGTGTTATTCGCAAAACTCAAAAAGTATTGAACCGAATCGCATGAAATTTGGTGGGATGATTGGTTATTATCCGGGGACCATTTGATTAGATTTTGGGATCAATCGGGTCAAAGGTCAAGGTCATGGAAAGGTCAAACTCATTTTTTACCATAGCACGATACATTTTTGTCCAATTGGCATGCAACTAATGCCAAAATGTTCATAATTCAATGCCCAATCTTGTGATATGCGAAGGTATGCGCTCTACCGAGTGCCCATTCTAGTTACCTTCGCATTGAAAATGCCGGAAGGTTATGTTTTGATCGCCGTGTATTTATTTATTTATTTATTTGTATGCGTGTTATTCGCAAATCTCAAAAAGTATTGAACCGAATCGCATGAAATTAGGTGGCATGATTGTTTATTATCCGGGGACCAGTTGATTAGATTTTGGGATCGATCGGGTCAAAGGTCATGAACAGGTCAAAATCTTTCGCAGAACTCAAAAAGTATTGAACCGAATCGCATGAAATTTGGTGGGATGATTGTTTATTATCCGGGGACCAGTTGATTAGATTTTGGGATCGATCGGGTCAAAGGTCAAAGGTCATGAACAGGTCAAAATCTTTCGCAGAACTCAAAGTATTGAACCGAATCGCATGAAATTTGGTGGGATGATTGTTTATTATCCGGGGACCAGTTGATTAGATTTTGGGATCGATCGGGTCAAAGGTCATGAACAGGTCAAAATCTTTCGCATAACTCAAAAAGTATTGAACCGAATCGCATGAAATTT
Organism: Pseudoliparis swirei; assembly: GCF_029220125.1. Classification (NCBI taxonomy): domain Eukaryota; kingdom Metazoa; phylum Chordata; class Actinopteri; order Perciformes; family Liparidae; genus Pseudoliparis; species Pseudoliparis swirei. Next base: position 21,439,662 of record NC_079398.1, on the reverse strand, counting down.
GGTGGGATGATTGTTTATTATCCGGGGACCATTTGATTAGATTTTGGGATCAATCGGGTCAAATGTCAAGGTCAAGGTCATGGAAAGGTCAAACTCTTTTTTTACCATAGCACGATACATTTTTGTCCAATTGGCATGCAACTAATGCCAAAATGTTCATAATTCAATGCCCAATCTTGTGATATGCGAAGGTATGCGCTCTACCGAGTGCCCATTCTAGTTTTTAATGTTTTGATCGCTGTGTATTTATTTATGTATTTGTATGAGTGTTACTCGCATAACTCAAAAAGTATCAAACCAATTCACATGAAATTTGGTGGGATGATTGGTTATTATCCTGGGACCATTTGATTAGATTTTGGGATCGATCGGGTCAAAGGTCAAGGTCATGAAAAGGTCAACATCTTCTTTTTACCATAGCACGGTCAATTTCTATCCAATTGGCATGCAACTCTTTTTGCGTTGATTGTAATGTTTTGTCGAGATAGATGCCTCACTCTACCGACGGGTACATGTAAAGTAACCTGAACCTGAGGTTGCGGTGTCGATGGCGCCCGTGTTTTTTTGCTCTATCCTGTTTTCTTCAAGCAAGAAACGTTAATTAAAAACCTTCAAAGTGGAGGGAGGTGAAAGGGCCGTACGTGATGGGTAAGGGGCGTCACCGTGCGTTGATTCACGGCTTCATGTCTCATCTCAGCCAGTGCGAAACGTCCTAGATTCAAGATCTCCTCTCAGCTGTATTCCAAATGTCGCCTCGCGCCGCACACACACACACACACACACACACACACACACACACTCTCTCTCAGATCACGTATACACCTTCCCTCCCCCACCTGCTTCCCATAAATTGTCTCCCTTCGCTGCACTCAAAGCGTTTTCTCACACTTCTTTTAAAACGAACGGACATGAACTACGTCTTCTCACGATTCGCTTTTTTAAATTCAAAAGTCGAGCAGTGCTGCAGAATTCTTTCGATGTCTTAAACGGGACCAAAGACAAACCGCTGCGGTGTAACCGTCACCACCAAACCGTACGTGAACCCAGACAGCTGACCACTGCTGCGTGGTCCGTACTCTCAGTCTTCTCGTCAGCAGTCAGTAAATTACAGATCGGCCGCTGTGGTCAGAAAGAAAATAAGCTTATCTCGCGTCGTCACGCCTTCCTTCACGTGCTTCTGCAGCCACTCGCGCTTCTCCACCACCAGTCCTTTTTAGTACCTCTGCACTGGCTTCTAGCGTGCCGGTGCAACCTACCATGCTACTCCTCCATAGGCCTCCTCCTTCCTCCTGCTCTAGGTGCCTCAGAGGAGACCAGTCGTGTGGGTTTGAATAGTTGCAGTGAAATCATCACTCACTGGCGCACTAAAAACTAGAACGGGCACTCGGTAGAGCGCATACATATCACAAGATTGGGCATTGAATTATGAACATTTTGGCATTAGTTGCAGGCCAATTGGATACAAATGGACCGTGCTATGGTAGAAAGAAGAGTTTGACCTTTTCATGACCTTGACCTTTGACACGATCGATCCCAAAATCTAATCAAATGGTCCCCAGATAATAACCAATCATCCCACCCAATTTCATGCGATTCGGATTAATGCTTTTTGAGTTATGCGAGTAAATAAATACACGGCGATCAAAACATAACCTTCCGCATTTTCAATGCGAAGGTAAACAACCGATGGCGGGGAGGAGATGAGTGAAGAAGAAGAAAGGTTGTTTCAAAGTGTGTGTGTGGGGGGGTGTAAGAATCCTTTAGTGTCGTGGCTCGGGGCTTCCCCCACCACATAGCGCCCTTTGACGAGCTGTAAAAGTGCAATCCTACACTGATTAACACATCTGTGTTTTTGCCCCCGCTGCCTTTCTTTTTATGTACGTTTTTTGCTCGGTCTGTTTTCCATCTGAAATCGCGCTGACAGGCAATTATTCACGATCCAAGGTGATCGGCAAAGGCTTAAAGATGTTGATTCGCTTTGTTACATTTTTTTTTAATGGAAATCTCACGGAGATGGAGGCGAGATCAGATTAAATTGCTTCTGTGTGTTGCTTACCAACGACAACAGGGAGGGAAAGTAATTCATGTCCTTGGACTTATTCATATGGAAATGAATGTGCGCAGTTTGGTCTGAACTTGTCGTCTGCAGCTTTTCACACGTTGGAAAGGAGTTTTTAAGACATTGTATTCAAGCCGACTCCATTATTTCACTTCATCGGATTTATGGCCCATATCCTGAATGAATTCCTCGACCCTATTTGGATGATTTGAGAGGATTTACACCAACAAATCCTCCAGTAAATTGATATTGATACACAGGATGTGAAATGCTACTGTCAGAGCTTCTGAGCTGGAGGTGCTGATGTGTGTTTTGCTACCTGGAGCCAGGGAAGCTCTTTCAAGCTCTTTCAAGCTCTTTCTCGCCTTGTGGAGCTAACTATAGTTTCCAACTCCATATTTACCAAAAAAAGTTAAATATTTCTTCAAGATAAAATGTGAATATTTAAACAATACAGGGCTGTCGGTCCGTTGTCTTGCCCCTTATCATCAGCTCCTCCAAATTTGTTTGAAAATTTTGAATTTTGGTTACCACCGCTTGCTCTACACAAACCAATCCCCAAGCACGGGGACGTGTAAATACAATATCGCACAATAACACAAAGATCACGACGTGTGAATGTAATCTAATCCGAGCCCACTCCGGGATTAGAACTAAGCCCGCAGTGGGCTCGTGAACAAACCTGTATTTCGGAACCAAATTACCCGACGCATGTACGACAAACGGAGATATTCATCATATATATATTAGGGCTGTGAAACGATTAACATTTTTAATCGGGTTAATCATAGGTTTCTGTGGATTAATCATGATTAATCACACATATTACCGATCGGTATATTATATTTTTTGAGAACATAGACAAAATGACAAAAAATACATTATATACATTTATACATTCTTCTATACAATGGTGCTGCAACTCAGCAGTTGTTTTGATTTTCTTCCATCTGGAATAACATCTCATCTTCATCCAGAATGTTTAACCTAACCTCCTTTACCTTGGGTCAAATTGACCCCATTCAATAATGTCGGTGTTGTTCTTTTTCAAATTTGACCCCAGGGCTATTTTCACTGTCAAACATATAAGAAAAACAAACATAAAAAAATTTGGGAAGCAATATTAATTAATAATTTTTAATGTTTTTTGTGCTTTTTGTCAAACTGGACCCCGAGGTAAAATATGTTAGTAAATGTAAAAATAAGGTAACAGGAGAACAAAACATTTTTTTTTTGTTTGTTTACCAACCACTCCACCATGATACAATCTCTCTAGGCCTCCTCTGAGGCAAACTGACTGTGAGGACTGTGGACTGTTTCGTGTTTTGATTGGCGGGCGGGCCGTGATGAAAGGGAGGGACGCACCACGCTAGCTGCTGCCTCACTGACCCGGACCGAAGGACTTTTTGACAAGTGTGACTTTTTTCTTTTTGCCCTGCGCGCCGCGTGGGACGGGCGTGGAAGCGTAGACGCAGACGTGTTAACGCAGCGATGAGACGAAAGAAATGAGATGCATGCAGAAAGATACGAATAACAACAAAAGTTTAGTTTAATAGAACTAGAGGCGTGCTCTAGAGAACATGTGTCGGGCATCGGATTCGATTCTCTCACGCCGCTTATCGACTGGCAGGTCGCGATCGCGACGCGGCGATCGACTGATTGGATCCCCCTGATCTACAAGAAGTAAGTCCGGACAAGGTTTCCGGTGAACCGCGGAAGGATCATTACGACCGATCAGCGTCAGAGCTGAGAGCGGACAGAGTTCAGATTGAAGTTGTGTGTATTGAAGCTCATTTTTTTTTTTTTTTTTTCGTCCTGGGCCAACAACAACAGATTTGTTTCAATTCTGCGCATCGTAAAATGCGTTAAAAAAAAATAACTAGTTAAACCCTGAAATGATTTATTAACTGAGTTAACGTTATTTTCACATATATATTTTTAAATAGATTACATGTGAATGTTTCAGGCTCCAGGGAGCCGCTGCCGGTGACTCACAGGATGCAGTGAGAGGCTCCACGGAGCATCTGCTGTGGCTCTTCGAGCCTCCTCTGCGTTTCACTCCTCTCACCTCAGCCCCGCCTCCTGGATGATCCCCTCTTAGCGACGCCGCCGCTCTCGATGTCCTCGCTGCCCCCGACCGCCTCCGCGTTGTCCGTGCGTGTTTGCGCGTGCGTTCGTTCTACCACGCCCACAGCGTGACTCACGGCTTTGGCGTCACAATCTCAAAATAGCAGGGCCGGAGGTCGTGTGTGTGTGTGTGTGTGTGTGTGGCACTTGGTTTGTGAGTCTATAAGGAAAGGGTAAGGACTTCCTCTGCGGCCCCAAACACACAATAGCTACTGGGGCGGTCGGGGTTGCGACTCTGGTGCGACACGCAGCCGGGTGTGATGCTGCCGGAGCGTTTTTCCGTTCATTCAATAGCAGTTAAAAGTCCTCCAAGACCCGATGTCTTGATGTGGGTTGTTATGTGGTTTTAGCTCAAGGCTCCCCCACCCACCTTAGTGTCTCATCTCATTATTAACTAGAACGGGCACTCGGTAGAGCGCATACCTTCACATATCACAAGATTGGGCATTGAATTATGAACATAAAAATTGACCGCGCTATGGTAAAAAGAAGATTTTGACCTTTTCATGACCTTGACCGTGACCTTTGACCCGATCGATCCCAAAATCTAATCAAATGGTCCCCGGATAATAACCAATCATCCCACCAAATTTCATGCAATTCGGTTTAATACTTTTTGACTTATGCGAATAACACGCACGCACACAAATACACGGCGATCAAAACATAACCTTCCGCATTTTCAATGCGAAGGTAATTAGACTCTAGATGGCTGTTATTGCAATGACGTGGCATTATTCATGCATGTGTGCATGTTGAAATAAGGGCCGCTGCTTTTTATCATCAACGGTTTCATGTTAGAAAAAGTATATTTCTCAAGGATTTCTTCTGGCACGGAGAAGCGGAAGAGTCTCCGGCCGTCAAACCTCCAGCACGCTCGTCGTATAAAGGACATCGGGGCGTCTCACGGTCGGCTCGTGGCCGTATATGTTTGCATACATGCATATATTTGTGCAGACGTACTCGGCCGATAAAGCGATAACATTTCCCGGTTCAGATCGTACCGTTTTGAGTCGTGGGTTTGATCGGCGGGAGAGAAAAAAGCAGGAATAATAACGCAGAGATTTCTTAATCACGTTTTTTTTCAATTGTTATTTAACCTTAATGACCAATAAAGACGGTTTGTGTTGTTCTGTTATAGCAGCTGGTTCTTTTTTTTCACACCCATTCCGAAAAATGAGTAGCCCATCCCAAAGTCAGTGTGATCCTTAAAAAAATAACTGGTTGCCCTTTTGTTTTGTTACGATCATCTATAATGGCTATTTGCACTTTGCTATTAATAATGTATTGTACGCTGTTTGGAGCTACAGTTAGGATGGTAAACGGATCACAAGTCCCTCTAGCAGAATCAGTAACTTCTTTTAAATCACTTCTTAAAACTCATTTTTATAGAACAGCTTTTAAGTGATCTAGTCTTTTTATGCAGAACTTTGGTTCCCCTAATTTAGTTGTCTGTTTTTAATTTATTTGGTTTTTAATTTATTAATTTATTTATTTTCCATTTTATTTTTTTATTTTAATATATACTTTTAAATGTAATATTGGTTTCTTGCTATTCCACTTGTTTTGATTTGAATCTCTGTGGAGCACTTTGTAAACATTGTTTTTAAAGGTGCTATATAAATAAAGTTATTATTATTATTTGTTATCCATATAGTTCTGTTTAACAAACTTCATCGTGATGCAACTCAAAGGACCGCCGTGGGTTCGGTGTTGTCTCCGACGCTACGCTCCTCCTGCTCATTTCAACACAGATTTAGTTATTCACAATGTTGCGTCATCGGGTCTCAGCGACCACAAAGGGTTAATACAGATCTCCTTAGTGCGTGTTTGTCCTGACGACCAGCTGAGAAACTTTCTCACGGGTCAATCACGATCCAGTCGGCCACTGTTCCCCGGCTGGAGACGCGGCGCGAGGCCTCGGAGCGCTCTGGCGTAGAGACCTGCCACGTTGCACAAGATTACGCAATCGGCAGAAACCGATCAAGCGACCCGATCTCAGTGACGGTCGTCGTACGAGGAAACGGCAGCTTCTTCTCGCTTCTTCACGCGTGCGTCTTCTCATGTGATCACTTAGTCACACACCTGCCGTTGGCTTGACCCACTCGACACATTTATATTTCTCAGGGTGGCGTTGAGCGTTTCTTTTCTCCACGGACGACATTTGAGATAAACTCTGGAGCAGTTGAGCTGCGATGGACCTCAACGTGATCATTAATCCGGTGTCTAACTCACGAGCGCCAGCCAGCTGAGTTATTTCTAATCCACCTATTAGACGGTCTTGACTCATTAAATACACAATCTTGTTGCAGAGTTTATGAACGTGACCTTACTTAGACTTCAGGAGAGATCGCCACGGGAAACGTCTGTCCCGGCTTTCCTCACTCTCTCTCTCTCTCTCCACCCTGCAGTACCTGGGCCATGTGGAGGTGGAGGAGTCCCGAGGCATGCACATCTGCGAGGATGCGGTGAAGCGGCTTAAGACGGTAAGTTTCTCTAGAAAACCCCTCCGTACGTCCAGGAAGAGGGGCGGCTTTTTAATCTTTTCTTCCCGTAGTTCCCTTCAGTGCTTCCACCAACATCCTACTGACTCCCTCTAACATTTCCTTTATTTCTCGGCAGCCCTCCTTCTTCCGTCACCAAGTGGTTTGGTTGTTTTTATTGTTTCAGCTCTGTTTATTCCCGCCTCGTTTACTATGGACATCAAGGCCAGAGAGAATGTCTTTCTCCCTCTCTCTCTCTCTCTCTCTGTCGTACGCCGTCTCAGCCACAGGAGATAGACCGGCGTGTACTTCCTGCTGCAGGAGATTCCGGTTGAGTTGCGCAAAAAGAACAAATTCCAGTTTGCAAGGGGCGGGGGAGGGGGGGAAACGGCGGAGCAATCGCTTTCCGTGTCGTCAGTTGTCGAGACTCCACCCAAGTCTTGAACTCCCGCGGCTAAATCTGTCCGATTGTCCGCCGCTGCGACTGCACAAGTCCGTTCATCACATCGATGTCCGGGTCTACGGCAGGGGTCGGGAACCTTTTTGACTGGGAGAGCCATAAAAGCCAAATATTTCTAAATCTATTTCATTGAGAGCCATATCGTATTTTTAACGTATAATTTTAATGAGATTTATGGTGCTGCATGATGCTAGGGGGGGGGGGGGGGTGCAGGTGCAGGTGACTTTTTCTTACGATCCGATCAATAACAGACGGCTGTTTAGTTTAATAAAAGAACAAAGACGTGTTCTTTAACCCTCCTGTTTCCTTTAGGGTCGATTTGACCCCATTCAATGTTTAACGTCGGTGTTCTTTGGGGTCAATTTGACCCCAGGCTGTTTTTCACTGTCAAACATATAAGAAATATCAACTTTTTTATATATTTAAAGGGCTATTGAGGTAGTCAACAAACAAACATAAAGTACCTCACACTTAAACTTGGGAAACAATATTAATTCTAATAATTTTCTGGAGGTTTTAATTGCTGGGGTCAAATTGACCCGAGGGTAAAATATGTCAGTAAATGTGAAGGTGACAGGAGGGTTAAGAAACGGGACCTTACATTACTTCTGCTGTAATCTGGCGCGAGCCATAGGTTCCCGACCCCTGGTCTAAGGTCTAAACTTGACGTTGGCGGCGACGAAGACTTCCAAACTCCCGCTTGAATTGTTTGCAATCAGCTTTCAGGTTCAGTTTAAACGACCCCGACCCGTTGATAATTCACACCCCGTCATCAATACCTTTTCCTTCTCGCTCTGTAACGTTCATCCCTTTCGCACGTTGGACTCGACGAGCCGTCGAGAGCCATTTGTTAGTGTGATTATACTGCAGCGCATGCTTGAGAGTAATTACGTGTTTTATGAGTCCAGTTTAACAGTAAAACGCTCGCGTCGCCGAACCCGTTGTGGCCGAATGCTCTGATAAAACAGAAGTTGTGTAATTCAGCCGCGAGAACACACACGGGCAGCTTCATGTCTTCCGACGTCGCTTACATTTACACACACACACACACACACACACACATTTGTACACTCAAAAACACAGACAGGAAGAAGGTCACCCGGCAGCATGGCGGACAGACGCACTATAGACACACAAACATACAAGCTCCTACTAAGCGAGTACACAGAATCTGAGCACACACACACACACACACACACAATGAACACACACACTGGTGCTTGATGAGGTCACATGGTGTCCACAGAGCCTCAGGCTGTTATTGAGTTACGGTCATTTTAATGGACAAAATGGAGCCAACTCCAAAGTTAGGGCGGGTGCTTCTGCCTTCTTTCCTCCTGCTGACCCTCCGCCTCGTGACTTATGTCCTCCATGGTCTGCTGCCCCATTCCCAAAAAAGCCAAAGATGTGGCTTTCTTGTACCCAGTTTATAAATAGGGTGGGGAAATTAACGTTTGCCAAATTTGACATGCGAGTCAGTTCAGGCACTCGAGCCATAAATCCACGACAGATTTTACACTTTATACGGATCTTTTTATCGTGTTATCTCTCTGCTGGCCAGCAGGGGGCGACTGCTCTAGTTACCTTCGCATTGAAAATGCGGAAGGTTATGTTTTGACTGCCGTGTATTTATTTATTTATTTGTATGTGTGTTATTCGCATAACTAAAAATGTATTAAACCGAATCGCATGAAATTTGGTGGGATGATTGGTAATTATCGGGGGACCATTTGATTAGATTTTGGGATCGATCGGGTCAAAGGTCAAAATCTTATTTTTACCATAGCACGGTCAATTTGTATCTAATTGGCATGCAACTAATGCCAAAATGTTCATAATTCAATGCCCAATCTTGTGATATGCGAAGGTATGCGCTCTACCGAGTGCCCGTTCTAGTTGCAAATATTTTCCGATTGTATAGAAGTCTATAAGAAAATGACTCGACTTAAATCAAGTGAGAATTAAACATTGAATCAAGTGAGAATTAAACATTGAACACATGACTTTATGGTCTCAATTTCTAGTTTCAAGTCTTCTTCAACACAGCATGAAGTCAAGGCTTCAAAGCGTTTATTTATCCCCGCAGAAGTTCTCTATCAGCTCTTTGTCCATAAAGACAGGCAGGAAGCTGTCAAGGATATCAGACGATTAATCGGTTATAGTTTTTTTTTCCTGCTCCTAAGTATCGTGATTATATAAGCCTTTAAAATCCACCGTCGGTCGACCTCGTGTAACCGCCGCCGTTGCATTCCTGCTAAGTGGCCTCAAGTCGAGCCCTGGTCCTGGACGTGGCCGTCCAACCGTGTGCCTGAGCGGCTCACCTTACAGGATGTGCCTGAAAAGAATCGCAGTTGGTTGCACACCGTGTTCCGAGATGGTGCCCATTCATTCTCGCGAAAGGAGCTTTTTACACAGCGCGGATGATTTTCTTGCAGGTGCGTTTCCTTGTCGTTCGGGCCCCTCCCCCTCCCCGTGTGCACGAGTATCGTTGTGTCCTCCTCTCGGTCTGCCGGCTTGTTGAACAGACTCGACACTGAGAGGCCGTCACACGGGAACAAAAGCGTTTCAGCCTCTGAGAAAGCTGGAGAAACACTCAAATCTTCACAATTTAAAAATTCATAACCCAAGAGTATTAACATTCAGCACCGGCGCTTGGAGCGGCAAACGGAGACGAGCTGACCTTTTTTTACGATTAGTTTTGTAGTGATTTTCAAACGAGCGTCGGGGTGTAAAGTGTGTTCGCCAGGCTGTTACACGTTTTTGGGGGCAGCCCTGAAGCTATTTGAGGTTTCTGTAAACCGTTTGACAGAAACCTTCATCGCACCGCAGCGTGACTTCCCCTGCTGCCGGTTGGTCCTGTCGGGGCCAGATTGTCCCGACTAAACAAAGGCCAGCCCTTTAAAAGCAGATATACAATTAGCGAGGCCCCGATAGATCCCGGTTCATCCTCACTGACTAAAATGCGAACTGTTGCCAGGCAACAAATCCAATTCCTACCAGGGTACATGCTGTGAGTTGGTATTGCAGTAAACTCTATTTACAGGAGCTAATGACTAAATTGGTCAGGAACCAGGGTCCCAACTGCGGGCTCCTAATATCTGTAACGAGTGATGAGGGCCGCGTCCTGAAGATCTGCATCAGTACGTGTTTGAGCAAGAGAGAGAGGTGTGTGTGTGGGGGTGTGTGTTCTGAGTCGACTCCAAATGTCTTCCCAGCAACCTTTGGGAGAGTAATGAGAGTTTTCTCACAGCTCTGCGACTCGTGACTAGGAGGAGGGGGAGGAGGAGGAGGAGGAGGAGGCTGCACTGCAGCACCATCAACCTCCAAACGGCCCTTTTTGCATTGTCATCATGACGTCACTTCCTGCTGTTGGCCGATAGCCCAGCCGTCAGCGTGTGTTCTGTGTTGTAGCAGAAGCTCGTCGGGACCTGGAGGGCTTCGTCTGTGTGGACACACACACACACACACAGCTGCAGGATCACTTTGACTTCATGACTCTATGGATGCCGATCCCGGAAGTTTAAAAACAAAAAGAATCAATAGTTTTTCTGACATGGGAAGTCCCATTTCTTCATTTCCTTGCAACTGCCTTTTTAAAGACGCATGCGAGCGAGACAGTGGGATATCCTGACGTGCTTTATGTCGCGGAACAAAATGTTCGGGGGCGGCTGTAGCTCAGTGGGGTAAGAGGGTCGTCCTGCAACCCCAAGGTTGTCGGTTCGATCCCGGCTCTCCCCATTAGTTGCAAGTCGAAGTGTCCTTGAGCAAGGCACTGAACCCCCAGTTGCTTCCCGGGCGCTTCACTGCAGCCCACTGCTCCTTAATAACTAAGGAGGGGTTAAATGCAGAGAACTAATTTCCCCTTGGGGATTAATAAAAGTATATATCTATCTATCTTCAAATCCCTCGTTGTGTTAACCACACACACCTCATCTCAGGCGTCCGACCCAAAAACCTCTTTGAAAAAACAATTTGACTTTCGACACAAAATGCTAAAATGTCGACTGATCCCTGCTGCCCTCGATCGACAACATATTTAAGTCCATCGGACAGTTTGCATATCAAACGGGACTTTTAATAACGATGTCGAGCGAGACGCGTCACGGATGCCTCTCCACCCCGACGACATAAGATATTCCAGGAATTAACACCAAATGTGGAAATACAAAACAACAACAACAACACTCTCCAATGTCCCAAAGTCAAATCGACTCAACAAAGTGTGTTTTGTGGGCAACTTCTTCCCTCCGACAGCGACTCTGGTGGTGAAGTCACACGTGCTGTTCCTCAGCGACTCTCTCTCCTCCAGATCTCTCGTACGTTGAAACCTGTGAGTCGTTGCACAAAGTCGGCCGGTTGCCGACGTTACACAAGACGGGTGTCACTCGATGCACATCCTGCTGGTGGTTGGTGCCACGATTCAACAGCTTTCGCTCTGGGTTGGAAGGTTATCTCTGGAAAAAAATAAATATGTACAATATTTTTTTCCGTCGGCTGTTTAATTGTCTCCTTGTTTGGCTTCACCTTGAGCTCTAAAACTCAAACTTGGCTACTCTTTCTGCCCAGAAAGCTGTTATCAGGCTGTCGTCTCATCCCGGTTCACACGCATTGAATATCTGATATTGTATTGCCGTGTTGTTCATGTTCTCCACACTTTGTTGTTGTCTTTGAGCAGGTTGTTTATTGAGCTGTTGCAGAGAAATGCCTCCAGTACCCACACCCCTCCCCCACGGCGCCCTCCCATTCTCGTTATCGAAAACCCTGTGGAGACTATTCTCCTCTAACCAGAGCGCACTAACTCTTGCTGTGCAGGCTCTATCACCATCTGCATGTGGTTTTTCTCTCACACACACACACACACACACACACACACACACACACACATGCACTTGGCTCGTTCCAAATGAATCTCCAGTGCTGGTTAACGCGTTAAATCAAGCATTAACATGGTGCTCAGAGCGCCGTCTCCACCGTGGCCGTGTAACAGGAGCAGAGTGGCACTCCTTTTCACAATTTATGGGGAGGAGAGGAGCTCTCAGGGAGAGTGTGTGTGTGTGGGGGGGGGGATTAAGACTAGGCCGGGTCCGGTGATTGTGGTTTCTTTATGCGGCTCCAGTGGCCTCAGCTTGACCCCGACGGTCCGGGCGCGACTCGGAGGTCAAACTGCCGTCTGCGGGAATTTGTTTCTGTCTGCCGAGCAACCGTGGATCGACCACGTCTCGGTCTGGGAATCGGACGGGAAAGAATGAAGTGTGATTTGGGATTATCGCCGCCACACACACACACACACACACACACACACACTCACCTGAAGGTCCGCCATCTTTATCTCTGCCCCGTCACCTTTTGTGTGACGTCTCAGCTGTGGTGTTTGTTGTTGTTGTTACTTATTTACATCACAAAAGAACAGAGGGGCGTCTCTTCAACCACAGTATCACCCATCAGTCGTGAATCTACCTGATCCATTGCCTCACTCTATCACTCACTCTCACTCATAACTCGGCTTCACCTCCACCGAAAAAAGAAGAAATAAACGACCCCAAAATAAAAAGGTCGCCTCCTGTGGGCCTCCAGACGACCTGTAGACCTCTTAGGTAACATTGTCATGCCTTGTCCCCCCTCTCCCCCCCATCTCCTCCACCCTTCTTTACCACATCCAATTCCAGGACAGGAAATTCTTCAAGGGATTCTTTGCAAAAGTAAGTTATTGCGTTGTGTATGCGTCTCCTTTTTTTTATTACGAGCATTATTATTATAATAATTTTCACGTAACACCCTTTGATCACATCTGAAGTCTGGAAGAAACACACTCATCCACGGGGCGGGGCGGGGTTTGTCTGGAGAGAGACGAACACAGTGATGCATGTGTCTTTGAGCAGGTGGGGGGGGGGGGGGGGTAGGCTAGGGCAGGGCACTTGTGTGTTTTGTATTAACAGGCATCTTTCCCTTCAGCTTTCTTCCATGAACCAAGAATGGAACAACAATGAGCAGTTTGTGTGAATGGACGTTTACTTTTTGTGCACACACACACACATTGTTTTGTTTTCCTTCTAACCAAACACCGTCGCCTGCATCAGCACCGACTCCCAAAACAACCTCCTTGTTCCTTTTTATTTTTAAAATGTGGGCTCTCAGAAAAACAACTCCCGACGTGCGTCTTCTCTTTTGTCTCTTACCTGGTGCTTTCTCCTTATTTACAGGTGTGCTTTGTGTGTGTGTTGACTGATGTTTTAAGACGTTGGGACCGAGGAATGAATGCTTCAGAGGAGACTGATTGGGGCTTGGAGAGACTACAAGGTTTCCTCTGTTCTTACCCGTGCCCGTTCCCTGTTGTGTTCTGTTTGCAGGCCGGGAAGAAGCCGGTGCGCGCCATGTTGTGGGTGTCGGCAGACGGCCTTCGCGTCGTCGACGACAAAACAAAGGTAATAATCGGGCTGCAGGAGACGCAGCGAGTGGCTTTCGTATCTTTGAAGGGGGAAGCTGCTGAGCTCCAGCAGCCGATAATGGCGGTGAAGCTGTTATACTTCTGGTCTGGTGACCTCAGAGAGGCCCTCTTTGTAAATATGTACTGGTGCACCTGCAGGAGTAGATATGAGTAAACAGTCAAGGTTGCATTGACACCTGCTGGAGCACTCTGGTACTACATCAACCCTGTTTTCAGGGGTGGCAGCTGTGGGTTGTGAAATACAACTAATTTATTTCTATTTAAATGTTTCTGTTTCCTCTTCTTTCTTTAAGCTACATTATTAACTGTTTAATATTTATATATATTTTTTACATTATTTTCATTTGAGTAATTGCTTCAGTTTAGGAGAATATGATTTAACACTCCAGCAACCTGTATTGACCTGCTCTTTTATCTTTATTTTATGTATTTTTTTCCCTTTATGCTCTCTGAAATCTTATAAAACTATAAGTGAAATGTTCATGGAGTCCGCCCAGGGTTATGGTTTGGTGGTGCAGACTCGTGCTTCTGGAGCTCCTAGTATTTTTATTTGAGCGCTCTTGAAAACCAGACCTTCACATTGAAGAGCTGTTCACAATGACATCATTCATCCCACATTTTAAATTGTCTACCATTCTGATTCAATAATGAGGTGAAACTGTGTTTTTTGCAGGACCTGATCCTGGACCAGACGATAGAGAAGGTGTCGTTCTGCGCTCCGGACCGTAACTTTGAGAGGGCGTTCTCCTACATCTGCAGAGACGGCACCACGCGGCGCTGGATCTGCCATTGTTTTATGGCCATTAAAGACTCGGTAAGAAGGCCATTATGACTACAATGCTACTTTCTACGTGTCCAAAGCTTCACAGTTCCGATTAAAATATTTTCATGAACCATCAATTCAATTCAGTTTATTTGTATAGCCCAATTTCACAAATTACAAATGTGTCTCAGAGTGCTTTACAATCTGTACACATAGACATCCCTGACCTTTGACCTCACATCGGATCAGGAACAACTCCCAAAAAACCCTTCAGGGGGAAAAAAATAGGGAAGAACCCTTCAGGAGAGAACAGAGGAGGATCCCTCTCCAGGATGGACAGAACAATAGATGTCATGTGACCAGAAGGACAGATTAGAGTTAAAACACATTCAATGAATATGACAGTGTATGAATAGTTGGTAGTCGGCATATTCCACGATGGAGACCTCCACGATCCATCAGGCAGATTGAGGTAGAGGAGGAGTGGGCGGAGTCTCAACAGTGGGCGGAGTCTCAACAGGACAGTGGCGTAGTCAGGAGCAGGAATTCCACGATCCAGACCTCGATGATCCATCAGCAGATAGGATCTATGCCATCTCATAGGGTCCGATGACCCCATGAGACGTGAAGTCACAAGGACTCCGGGGAGAAAGCAGAGTGAGTAACGTGTGATTGAGAGATGAAAATTCATCCCTAAGGAGAGAGAAAAGAGGAGATAGGTGCTCAGTGCATCCTAAACGTCCCCCGGCAGCTATAAGCCTATAGCAGCATATCAAGGGGCTGGATCTAAGTTGTCCTCCTTCTATCTCTCTCTGCCTGTAATTATGTGGCGTTCACTGTCGTGTGTCCTCTAAATGGTCTCGTTCACATTGGTATATACAATGTTTAGAATGTTATTTACACCATGTGTACGTTCAGCTCTGAGTGAACACGACCATTATATGTATTTCACACTTCATTTTTTTCCCGTCCGTCTCAGGGAGAGCGCCTGAGTCACGCCGTGGGTTGCGCCTTCGCCGCTTGTCTGGAGCGCAAACAGAAACGGGAGAAGGAGTGCGGGGTCACGGCGACCTTCGACGCCAACAGAACCACGTTCACCCGCGAGGGCTCGTTTCGCGTCACGACGGCGACGGAGGCGGCGGAGCGGGAGGAAGTCATGAGGCAGCTGCAGGACGCTAAAAAAGGTCTTTTTATATCCAGTGCAGTCGAGACGCTGCTATTCTCTGATCTGGGGAATGAGGCGGCGAGTTTAAGAACCTTTAACGGTCTTTTTATTCACGCCGACTTCCAGCGGATGTTACCGCCTCGGTTGTTCTGTTTGGCTGCGTTTCTCGAACGTCGCCCTTCTCTCAACAGAGGAGACGGACGTGAAGGTCACCGGGAACTCGGCCACCGGCGCGACCAACTCCTCGGCGCACTCGACGGAAAGCTCCCCGTCCCCCTCGTCCTCGCCGCCGCTCTCCGTGTCCGCGCCGGGACCCCAGGTGATCCCGCGCAGGCACGCGCCGGCCGAGGCGCTCGCCAGGCAGGGCTCCTTCCGAGGCTTCCCGGTCCTCAGTCAGAAGACGTCTCCCTTCAAGCGGCAGATGTCGCTGCGCATGAACGAGCTGCCCTCCACCGTGCAGCGCAAGTCCGACTTCCCCGTGGCCGACACGGGTGAGTTTCGGGACCCTGATCGACTCGCCGTGATCATCATCTCCAGGCGCAGCTGTCTGTATTTGCAAAAATACCAAACTGTGAACATAAAAATAAATCAGAAGCAAAGGAGCTTTTTAGTAATACGCATTATTGTAGAAACCATGAAATCGATGACGCAAACGGATTCCCAGAGATGAATTCTGCCCGATCCTCTGTGCGTTTGGTGTTTTGCTTCTAATACCTTTTTTCTCTGCGGTTTCCCCTCCAGTGGTTGAGGTAGAAGGAGAAAATGACAGCATCAGTTCGCTGTGCACTCGGATCACCTCGGCGTTCAGCGGGCCCCCAGAGGACCCCTTCTCCTCGGCACCGATGCCCAAACCAACGTCGTCCCCTCAGTCTCCTGTAGCGCCAGGTAAACATCTGCTCGGCGTCTTCTAAAACGTTGATATCCAGCACGTGAAACTTCCTTTTATTTCCCGTTACTGTGCTCTGATCGGATCTGTGTTGAGGTGTGACTCGACCAGATCTTAAATCCATAACATCTCATATAACTGCCTTGTCTGATTTGTGTAGCATTCATGAAAAACAAATCAGAATCATGAGCCAAAGAATGAGAGCAACAGGCTTTTGCTTATTGTCGCTGTAGAAATAAATGTCGAGAGGCATTTGCTCGGAATGACGAATGAAGTTATCAGTTGTGCACCTGCCAGGCAGAACTGACACAATCAGAGGGGGGGGGGGGGGTGCAGAGTTGCACACTAACACACTGGTTGTTTGCTGCAGATGAACCGCCGTCCTTCATTGCCCTCATTGGGTTATTTGTCATTCATCTCTGTAGGAAGCGAATCTTCCACGAAGATTGTGCTGCTTGCCCTTTAAATGTGCGGTTAAAGAATGTTCGCCTGCTCACATTCCTCTCATGACTCCGTTTACTCTCTCTGTGAAATGCACACGTGTTCCGACTTGATATCGTTAACCGCACGTTAAAGTTCTGCACGTCTAACAAAAGACCGGTCCGCGCCGGCCGACCGACGAGCTCGTACTAGCTTCTGTTTCTGCTCCGCTGTAGTGAACGGCACGTCTCCCGCCTTCTCTGTTGTTGCTGCTGCTAACCCCCCCGCCCTGCCCCCCGCCCTGCCTGCTCGAGACACTAACCCCTGGGCTAATACTCCAGCGGGAGCCCCGGCCTCGGCACAGCCAGGTAAGCAGCACATCAGAGAGGCCGAATAGACTAAATAAAAAGGCTAAAGGCTCAAAAGTAAGTGACGGAGATGAAGAATCCCCTTTGAGTTGACGGTCCTCTCGTCTAAGCATTGTACACACGCAAGATTCATTGTGGTCAGACTCGGTGAAACTTGTGAATTAAATATGAAATACATGTCAGTGAATAGAACGCGACAGATCTGCCTGAATGTAACGCAGTCGGCTAAATATCTTCCCGCACACTGGCCTCTGCAAAATGGTGAAATTGTGTTTTTTTACACATCAGTTTGTGTATGATTAAAACAAATGAGATGTACCGTGTTCATTAAAAGAGATTGAGATTGAGTGAGACCTCTAAATGTTCCGCTAAACTCGGCCTTATTATGTTCAACAGACGCATATGAGAGAGGTCGCTGCTCCTTTAAACCGGCAACGTGAATAATCTGAACTGGGATAAGATAGATAAGATATATACTTTATTAGTCCCCAAGGGGAAATTAGTTCTCTGCATTTAACCCATCCTTAGTTATTAAGGAGCAGTGGGCTGCAGTGATGCGCCCGGGAAGCAACTGGGGGTTCAGTGCCTTGCTCAAGGACACTTAGACGTGCAACTAATGGGGAGAGCGGGGATCGAACCGACAACCTTGGGGTTGCAGGACGACCCCACTGAGCTACAGCCGCCCCAAGACACATCAAACGGAAACGGGACCTCAGTCGGTTATAAAACCACTAATCGCTCACGTGTTTCTCCTTTCTGTGTACTTCCTGCCAACAGGAAGTAACTGGTCATCGCCGACTCCGGTGATGGTGGTCCACCCCAACTCCTCCCCCTCCATGTCCTCCCACAGACGCACCTCGTCAGAAGCAGACCGCTGGTTAGAAGAAGTCACCAAGTCTGTCCGGGTGCCGCAGTCTCATCCCGTCGTGGCAGCGGCCGCGCTTCCCGCCCAGTTCACGGCCCCCGTGGTGATGCCCGTGGTGGCGCCCGTGGCGATGCCCGTGGCATTGCCCGTGGCGGCGCCCGTGGCGTTGCCCGTGGCGGCGCCCGTGGCGGCGCCCGTTCCCTCCGTCACCCCGGTGGCCTTCATGTCCTCTCTGTCCTCCGCCGTGCCCATGTTGCCGCCCCGCCAGCCCGCCTTCCACCCTCAGGCTCCGGCCTCCTACCCGATGCCCAACGGGCTGCCGTTCCCTCAGCCCGGAGCGCCCGCGGCGGTCGGCATCACTCCTTCCCAGATGGTGGCCAACGTGTTCGGCTCGGCCGCGCAGCCGTTCCCCGCCCCGGCCTCCACGCCGCCCAAGCACGACCCCCAGGCCGTCTGCCACGTCAGCCCGTTCATCAAACCCCCGCCGCCGTCCAACGCGCCGGCGGCCCCCCCCCCCGCCCCCCTCCAGCCGTCCAACGGCAGCGCGACCTTCAACGGGGCGGACGACTGGGCCGCTCCGGCCCGACTGGCTCCGGCCTCCCCGTTCGCCCAGCCGCCCGCGCCGCCGCTGGAAGATGCCTTCGAGGCCCAGTGGGCCGCCCTGGAGGGCCGCTCGCGCCAGCGCACCACGCCCTCCCCGACGAACCCCTTCTCCACTGAGCTGCACAAGACCTTTGAGATCCAGCTCTGAAGACTGTGTGTGAGATGAGAAAGTTCTGGACGATAGGCGGGGGAGCAGATGGATGATTGACTAAAGAAGAGAGGGGAACGCCCCTCTGCCTCTCTGCCTCTCTGCATCTCTGCATCTCGGTGACGGTGGACAAGCAGCACCGTCAAAAGCTGGGAGGCGGTGAAGAGCGACGGGGGAACCGACAGGGAGCCGAACTCTGCACAGCAGCACGGGGAGGAAAATAGAACTCAAGCGGTCGCTGCTCACGAGGTTACAGCTCCCCGGGCGTTTCATTAACAGCGTCTGTATTGTTTTGTTTGCGCTGCGCGGCACGAGCTCGCCGTTACCCGGCGGAATATCTGTACCACACCTAACCCCCCGTCAGCCCCCCCCCCCTCACCCAGGTGCTCGTTCAAGCTCCCAGTGCTCCCAGTTCACAGGATGAGACCTCCCTCACCTGGCAGAGGAACTGCAGCACTGAGAGAACTCCGCTTCCAGATGAAAAAGTTCCCAGTAATAACTTCCCAGTCAGAAGAGTATAGTGAGATGATGCCAAAATCTTTATTTTTATGCATTACGTATATTTTAAAAAGCTTTGGAATCTAACAGAAGAGTTGTAAGTAATCGTGCCAAAGGCACAGGCTAGCTACAATGAGACAAGTTTATGTTCGTGTATACAAGAAATGACCGTATATATTATACATATATATATATATATATATAAAGAATCTATACTGTACACACAGCTCACAGCAGTGCTAATTTTTAATGTGATGTAAAGAGATTTTGTGAAGGGACAGCTGCTTTACATTTGAGTTGTTGTTTTTAAGGTTTTTTTGAGAAGAAAAATCTCTTTGTTGCTGTCTGTTGCATCCTGTGATTGGATGTGAAGCGTCTCTGTAAATATGGTATCATTGCAGCAACAATCAATGTGGACGTAGCAACGGTGGTGGTGCCCAACTGGCTGCCTCTCTTACCTGTGCTCAGTTTTTGACCATTTATAGTACACATCAGTACTTAACATTTGACGTCTTCATTGTCATTCTTTTTTTTTGTGTGGTAATGATCTTGTTTTTCTATTTAACAGTCGGATGTAATTTCCTGTCCCTCCACCTCTTATATATATTTTTTTTAAGTAGTTGATTTCTTAATTTTTACTTTGCACAAGCACTATAGTAGATGATTTGACCTCACGGGTGACCTTGATCCGAGTTAGTCAGTTGTGGTGTTGCAGCAGCTGACGGCTTGCTGACCGGCCACAACCTCCGTCAGCCTGCCGTGGTTCTGACCGTCAGCAGGAAACTACAAAGAGAAACAAAACGGTTTCATCTCACTGTCTGATTTTTCTCTGATTTTAAGTTTTTGTTTTTTGTTTTTTTTAATCAAACCTGTGAATATGACCTCATCTGATCTATTTTTCCATTTTGTAATTATTTCATTACTTTATTCCACTTTTTTGGAGAAATATTGAAGCTAAAAGATTGAATAAATTGATGGTGGTAAAGGAAAAAGTAGTTTGTGTTCTTCATTAAATACTATTGTCTGTTGAATATTTCTAACGTGCAGTGAAATACATTAATATTGACAATGAAACCGACGCTGTAACAATTCGACAATGAATTGGTCAACATAAACATTTATCCAACAAAAATTACAAACATTGGTTCCAGCTTCTCATATGTAGGAATTAATATGATGGTATATTAAATATATTTTGGGTTTCAACTGTTTGCCAGACAAAACAAGCTAATTTAATATGTGACCTAGGACTGGGAAACTTGTATGGCCTGTTTTAAACACTTTAATTGAAAAGAGAATTGGTCAAATAATCCACAATACACAAGCACATACATATTATGCTTATGAATAGTAGAATGCAGGAGATTAAAACTATTTGCACTGATAAAATAAACGAAGACAAAACATGTACTTGGATGCCTTTTATATGAGACTATTTTCAGACAATAAGACTAAAGAAACAATACTGTCACTTCCACCTGTTGGTGGATGATTATTGTGCGTTGGTCTGTCCTGTTGTTGTACCGCCGTTCCAGCAGGGGGCGCTAGCTGAAGTCTGTGTCCCGGTGCGGCGGGTCCCTATAAATACAGCCCGGAAGACTGATTCGTTCAGTCAAAAATGAAGCAAGGGTAAATGTTCGTGAAACTAGCGCTGTATTGGTTAAAAACGTAAAGGTAAGACCTCAACGTTCATATCTTAGTTCACCGAGACGTTCCTCTACTTGCTGCGCAGTAACGTTTGTAACTGCGCAAGGACGCAGCGCCGAAGAAGCCGCAGAGTTGCCATGCTAGCGGATTAACCGGTCAGCTCCAGCGGCTAACGAGCCGAACGTCGGTTTAACTTTAAACAAGATGACAGAAGCGGGAGTAAAGCAGAAGTTATTGTTCACCAGTTGCCTTCAAAGCTTAATTACATTTGAGGTGAACACGGAACCCCGGTGGAGTTTATGACGCAGTTTACGGCCAAACGCTGTCGTTAGCTTTGAGAAACTACCTCGAGCGACTGACAGCTCGCGCTCGGGGCTGCGCGCGAGCCGGTTGAACCCGTCGGACCCCGACGCGGCTCCACTTCATCGGGGTTCCTACGGTCGTGGAAAACCTGGAAAAGTCATGGAATTTTAAAATGGTCATTTCCAGGCCGGGAAAAGTCATGGAAAAAAATAAAATCATAAAAGTTTGGGAAAAGTCCTGGAAATGTGTTATATTCACGTGTTCATTTACGTAGAGTTTAAAATAATTCATATGTTTTTGAAAGGAGGACACTCAAATTATAAGCCGGTGTACGCGAAGTCCAAACAGATTTTCACATAAAGGATAATAGTTTGATTAAAAGAATAAACATTTATATAAGTGTTTCTAAGAATAAACATGTATAGTAATGTTTATTCTTTTAATCAAACTATTGTCTCATTCATTTGTTTCATTTAAGGTATATTGTATGCTTTGTAATTCTCATTGTTTGAATACTACATTTTCAAAAAGTTTTCATGTTCACACCCAGATTTCAGTTTGGTCATGGACATTTGGTTTAAAGTCCTGGAATTCCATTGGTCAACATGTGTAAGAACCCTGTTAAAAGTTTGGGAAAAGTCATGGAAATGTGTTATAATCACGTGTTCATTTACGCCGAGTTTGAAATAATTCATATGTTTTTTTTAAAGAAAGACGCTGACAATATAAGCCGGCGTACGCTCTCAATACGCAAAATGTTCTACATTTTTTATGTTTATACCGAGATTTCAGTTTGGTCATGGAAATTTGTTTTAAAGTCATGGAAAAGTCCTGGAATTCCGTTGGTCAACATGTGTAAGAACCCTGCTTAATGTGCTTTTAAATAGGAATAAAACCGCTCACGTTACAACGTGACGTGGTGTTTGTAGGCTAGTTGTGCCTCTGCATACTAGTGATGTACAAGTTTTATAATATACTTACTTATTAGGCGTTTTAACTTGCTTAACTCTTGTTAAAACATTCGACTTTGAGACGAAACAGAAAGCAATTAAAGTTGTCCGCCATAAATAAATGAGCGTGACATAAAGGGCATGTCTCAACATTGAAGCATGGCATTGGCTAGCTGTAAAATAAGTTCTTTAATATAAATGATTAACTTGGCAGTAAGGGCAATAAATTAAACCTGCATCATATTTATTACATGAGCACATTTCTGATTTATAATTTGGAATCGGTACGTCATAATTTCAATCCCGATAACGATGAATGAGAAATTTGATGTTTAGACGTTCCTCCAGTTTGACAAAACTCACTTTCATTTTGGTAAAACTACAAATTGAGACAAATTAGTTTTAAGGATTAATATTATGTACAATGTTGTAATGTTTTGACGGCTATAAATGACAGAAAAGCTTTGACCACATCTGTTTGTTAGATATAGATTTGTACAGGGACAAGCGGTGTCTTACTATCTGACAATGCAGCTTGATTGGGTTTTTGATTTGTTTATGGAGGATGTGTGGCATTGCTTTTGTTCTGTTCCAGAGAGATGCCGTGCCTGTCCAGATCACAGAAACAGAGCCAGGTTTACATGGGATCCCACTGACGCAGGAAAGGTAAAACATCTATCGCCTTATTTTCAACAAACATGCTGTTTTAGACAATGCAGATCAGGCCACTTGTGTTATTATTCTCTCTTTTTTTGCCACTAGATTTGCACTTTTCTGCCAGCTGAGGATCACTTCGAGCCAACATGTCTTTTTTCCGAGGGCATTTAACTGCCGTCATCACGGTGCTCGGAGCGACTTTAGGCGGGCTTCTCGTATGGAGAGTTTACCGAACGAAAAGGAAGAGGCTGCCCTCCGTTCAGAAGGCGGCCGACCCCGCGGAGGCGCCGCTTCCCGCGGAGACTGACGTCGCGGCTGCGGAGCGTCAAAACGACCGACCGACGCCGCTTCTCCCGGAGAAGGAGTTCCGGGCCGCGGAGGATCAGACCGCGCCGCCGCCGCCGCCGCCCGTACAGACGACGTCTTCCGAGCAGCTGCTGGCTGTGAAGCCGGTGACGGTGAGCTCCGAGGAGGACTGGCAGCGGCTCTGGCCACTGATGCAAAAGGAGCTGTCGGCCTTCCCTGTGCTGGGGCTCGACTGCGAATGGGTAAAGATTAAAGGCGTAAGAAATACCTTTGCATGTTTTTGAAGATGAAAAATCCACCCAGAATGATTCGGCGTTCTACGTTAAGTCTGGATGCTTTGATAGATTTAGTTTATTCCAGTTGGTAATGGGCTCCACAGATATTCACTCCTCATGGAGTTTGAGTGGATTCAGTTCGTCGAGTGACAGAAAATTAACCTGCAACTATTTTGGTAATCTATTTATAATTTTAAATGTAATGCGGTTTTACCCTCGAATGTCTGTTAATATTGACTTTAATGTCTTTAGGAGATTTATAATGGGCAGGTTTTTATTTTTCATAGAAGAATGAAAATTACTTGGGAAAATGTGTCCTTTTTCTACCCAATTAACCAACTAATCTAAAGTAATCAACGGTGCAATTGAAGGACGGATATAGTTATTTCGTACTTATCAAACGGGTGGAATTTTCTTGTCACATTTCCTCGCGCTCGTGGCTCCGTCTGACCCGGCCGCTGCTCACCTGTCAGGTGTCCGTGAAGGGTCGCGCCTCCGCCGTCTCCCTGCTGCAGATGGCCACGTGTTCGGGCCTGTGCGTCCTCGTGAGGCTGCTGGCGTTTCGCAGCAGCCAGCAGCCGTTCCCTCTCAGCTTGATGGAAGTCCTGCGAGACCCCCACATTCTGAAGGTCGGCGTCGGCTGTTATGAAGACGGCAAGCGCCTGACGAGAGACTACGGCCTGTCGCTGTCGTGCACAGTCGACCTGCGCTACCTCGCCTTGAGACAAAGGTACGGTCTGTGTGTTGCCGTTTCGTGTGTTTGTATAAAGCAGAGGGATTTTCCTCTCGTCGGTCACATCATGTGTTTTTATGGACGTTTAATCAAACCTGGAAATTAGTGTTCTTGCTGTTGACTTAATTCACTTTTCTAGCTTTTTTTTGTTCGTTTATTATAGAAATTGTGACATAAAGACCACAAATTTTATTTATTTATTTAGGCATCATAATTAAATGAGGGTCACATAACACGCATGACTCACTCAACAGGATTCAACCAATTAGGACATAAGATAAAATAGTTTTTTTTTAAACAATGCAAATTAATAATTCTGTCAAAAAGGTATGAAATTTGAAAAGATCCTGGAGCATATTTCTTATTTTGAATCAAAGTACATCCTAAATGTAATCTTGCAATGTTCTTGTGCCAGAGATTGATCAAAAACAGCGGAATAAGAAAAATAGTACAATGATAAACATATTTGGACAAGAAGTAATACTGACACTTGTGCAATATATAATTGCAATAAGCCTAAATTAATCTAGTGAAAAAAGTCCAAAAAAAATGGAAAACTCATAACAAAAGATTACAAATAAAGTGTATAAGAAATGATGAAACCAGGGCCTGATGGAAACAAAAATAAAAAATTATATTGAAAAGTTATAAAAAGTTGCTATTAAAATTGTTTTGCATGATGTTGAAGTTCTTTCCCAAACAAAATGTATTTAAAATGCAAATGATCTTCTCAAATTCTGTCTTTCCAGGCAAGCGCCGGTGAGTAACGGCCTCAGTCTGAAGTCTCTGGCCGAAGATCTGTTGAACGTGTCTCTAGATAAATCCCTGGAGCTGCGCTGCAGCGACTGGGAGGCAGATCGACTGACGCTGAAGCAGGTGATCCATTACATTAATGCACACTTTACACTTTTCATAAATCTCCAACTTCTGCAAAGCCTCCTGGGTATTGTAGTATTTACCTGGCAAATAACCAAAGAGGAAAAAAAACATACTTTCTCAGAATCAAAGATGAAACGAAGACGCATTTCATGAACCTTAAAGATCGTGATGTCTGTTCCCTTTAGATGACGTACGCGGCCAGAGACGCCCAAGTTTCCATCGCTCTCTTCCTCCATCTCCTCGACTTCAACTCTGAAGCCGGTCCCGAATCTTCCAGCGGGGGCTCTTACTCGGAGTTGGCTGCCCGCTGCCAGGGCCTGGTGGACGTGCCCTTCAGGGGCCGGGGAGACGGAGACGAAAAGGCGCCCGAAGGGGAGAGGAAGCGCAGGATTCGGAAAACGCCCACTTTAGAAAACCCGGAGTCTGGAGATCAGCAAGTCCCAGACCCTCGAAAGAATAACAAGAGGAAACCGCTGGGTGTGGGCTATTCTGCCAGGTGAGGCCAACGCTACTCAAACCAAAACATGGTTCCCCTCAACAGCTGGAAATAAATCTGCTTCTGGTTATTACCTTCGCATTGAAAATGCAGAAGGTTATGTTTTGATCGCCGTGTATTTATTTATTTATTTGTATGCGTGTTACTCGCATAACTCAAAAAGTATTAAACCGAATCGCATGAAATTTGGTGGGATGATTGGTTATTATTAGATTTTGGGATCGATCGGCTCAAAGGTCAAGGTCATGTAAAGGTAAAGATCTTCTTTTTACCATAGCGCGGTCAATTTCTATCCAATTGGCATGCAACTAATGCCAAAATGTTCATAATTCAATGCCCAATCTTGTGATATGCGAAGGTATGCGCTCTACCGAGTGCCCGTTCTAGTTGTGGTCTGTAAACGGTTTCAACCCTGCAGGGCGTGATTTTGTGAATGATACGCTAGATTCTGGCTACGCACTCTTCTGTATCTCTCGCATCTGTATAACGGAGACGTCTGGTTTGGAAACCTCTCTCTGTTGCAGGAAGTCTCCCCTCTATGATAACTGCTTCCTCCACGCTCCTGATGGTCAGCCTCTGTGCACTTGTGACAAGAAGAAAGCCAAATGGTACCTAGATAAAGGAATAGGAGGTACACACACTGAATGACTCTCAATGTGTAAATATTAAAGCATAATGTCAGATAATCTTGATGCGACAATATTTTTCATAATTTCTCCTTCACTCTTCCAGTTGACGAGCCTTCGCGCTACACTTTGTGTTTTGTATTTCTGACGGCCTGATGACGTGATCTCTGTTTTTGACCCAGTGCTCCAGAGCGAGGAGCCGTTTGTCGTGCGGCTGCTGTTCGAGCCGTCGGGACGTCCCGACTCCCAGCAGGACTACTATCTCACTGCGAAGGAGAACCTCTGCGTGGTCTGCGGCAAAGCCGACTCCTACATCAGGTTTGACAAGTTTCACTTCAATTAAGCTCCGTTCGTCGGAAACGAAGAGTGTTCCCCCGTCTTCTGTTCAGGGAGAAAATACTAAACGATGTCTCTGTTGGACTCGTTCTTCATGAATCTGTTTTTGTCCAAATGCAAAAATGTCCAGTGATGGAAATGCAGAGAATTGTCACTTTTCTCCACCTTGATCCAGTGTTTTATTTATTTATTTTTTATAAATTATTTCAGGACATCAGACTGTATATTTAGAAAAGTAAAGTTGAAACTGAGTTGCCAACAGCTCTGTACGAACATTTTAACGCTAAGAGTTTTTGTTCACTCATACTAATTACAGGGTTCGTACGGTCATGGAAAACCTGGGAAAGTCCTGGAATTTTAAAATGGTCATTTCCAGGCCTGGAAAAGTCATGGAAAAAACTTAAATCATAAAAGTTTTGGAAAAGTCATGGAAATTTATTATAATCACGTGTTCATTTACGCCGAGTTTGATATAATTAATATGTTTTGTTAAGAAAGACGCTCAAAATATAAGCCGGCGTACGCTCTCGATACGCAACATTTTCAAAATTTGTCATGTTTATACCGAGATTTCAGTTTTGTCATGGAAATTTGGTTTAAAGTCACGGAAAAGTCCTGTAAATCCATTGGTCAAAATGTGTAAGAACCCTGTAATTAATTGTGAACTTAATTGACGGTGTGATTAATTCCCATGTCTCCCTCTGGCCCCACAGGAAGAACATCGTGCCTCATGAGTACAGACGGCATTTCCCCACCGAGATGAAGGACCACAACTCCCACGACATCCTGCTGCTCTGCACCAGCTGCCACGCCGCCTCCAACGTGCACGACGGCTTCCTGAAGCAGCGTCTGGCCGACCAGTTCGCCGCCCCTCAGGGCTGCGAGGAGGGCGTCCGCCTGCTGGAGGACTCTGACCGGCGGCGGGTGCGCTCGGCGGCGCGGGCTCTGCTCACCGCCGGGGACGGACTGCCGGAGCAGCGGCGGGAAGAGCTGCGGGCCGTGATCAAGAGTTTCATCGACGACCACGAGGAGCGGGAGCTGACGGACGAGGCGCTGCGGCAGACCGCCGAGTTGGAGACGAGGTGAGCGGCGACTCGGACGAAACCTGTCGGTTATTTGGGCTTTCGTACTTATTTGGTTTGGGACTACGTTTCCCTTCAACACTCGAGAGATAAAACTGGTTTGAGTCCAAAACAAAGACGGGAGTGAAGCAAGCACAGGGTTCGTACGGTCATGGAAAACCTGGAAAAGTCATGGAATTTTAAAATGGTCATTTCCAGGCCTGGAAAAGTCCTGGAAAAAACTTAAATTGGAAAAGTCATGGAAATGTGTTATAATCACGTATTCATTTACGCCGAGTTTGAAATAATTAATACGTTTTTTAAAGAAAGACGCTCAAAATATAAGCCGGCGTACGCTCTCGATACGCGCAATTTAAAAAAAAATTCATACCGAGATTTCAGTTTGGTCATGGAAATTTGGTTTAAAGTCATGGAAAAGTCACTCCCAAGTCCCCTCGATGTGGCTCGATCCGACAGAGCGGGAGGCGCTTGAAACTGAAACGTCCAATATTTATATTCGGGAATAAATGAGCCACAAGTAATCACAAAGTTTGATCAACACCGGCTTGAGAAACTCTTTTTGCTCTCGTGATCAGATGGAAGTCAAGTAAATATACCAATATCTATATTTTGAGTAAAATAAATGGCAGATATATTAGTCCTTCACATGAATCTATAAAATCCCTGACATTTTGTAATTAATTCCACATTTCTTGTTGCATTTATTTGATTAATCCGCGGCTCGTACCGGACGAGGACGTCGGCTCGGCCGGTTCCTCCGTCGTCGGCGTCGAGGCCGAGTCTCACTCTGCTCCTCTCTCCTCCGGAAGGATCTTCAACGAGGCGTACGTGCCTCACGGCCTGAAGGTGGTGCGAGCCAGCGCCGAGCGGGGCCTGCCGGGCCTGATGGACCTGGAGCGCCGCTGGAGGCAGCACTTCCTCACCGCCATGCGGCCTCGCCACCTCCCCCCGCTCTGGGCCGTCGACCACAACCACGGCAAGTTCCTCCGCAAGTACGGAGAGGACCTGCCCATCAAACTCAACTGACGGCGAGCCGCCGGACACGGGGGCGTCTCGCCGGACACGGGGGCGTCTCGCCGGCGAGTCGACGCGCCGCTCGGCCGAGTCGTCTGCAGCCGCCGCCGCGTTACGTTCTACAAGCCAAATCGCATTTTTTTATCGTGAGCGGGATGAATGAATCTACCAGCGGAAACCGAAACGCTGACCAGCATGTTGGTGTGAGTGTGTGTGTGTGTGTGTGTGTGTGTACTCGCTCCGCGCTGGACGCCGGTTCTCTCGCCTCTCGTGGCGTGTGCTGCTGCTAGGTTGCCACCTGGATCCTGAATGGACTTCAAGCAGCGCCTCCACTAGTGGAAAGAAATCCAGCACTGAACACTGTTTTTTTTTTTTTTATCATGGAAAAAAAATGTAGAATTATTTATGAAATGTTAAAAATAATTCTATTATGAATGATTTTTAGAAGAAGCTGCAGCCTGCTCTTAATCCCTCCTCCCCCGCCCCTAAATTGAACGCCCCCTCCCCCTCGTGCAGGTGTGCGGCCGTCGCTCTGATCATGAACGCTTCGCTCCGCAGAGAAGGTCATCTCGACGTGACCTTTACGGTTCCCCAGTTTTCAGTCTATTGTCTGTTTTAAGTCGATAGGTGAAATGTTTCCCAGACGCTCCTGAGGCCTCGACGGGCGACGGACGCTAATCTCAGTAAAGTTGGCCGCTTGGGTTCCTCATCCATACTCCAGATGTTGACGTCCTGCTGCCGGTCCTCCTGAAAGTCGGGGCCGCTTCCTGGCTCGTGTTTTAACGCGCCTCTTAATCCCCAAACCCGACCGGAGAGACTCGACGCAGCATTTCGTTTTCACTTAACAGCCATGACGTCATTTTTTTTACCACAGTCCAAAAACACACCGTGAAGAAAAGATGCCAACTAATGCGATTTTAGAAAATTAGCGTAAACCCTTTTTCCGCGAGGCCGATTTATCTCTTTTGAACCGCGATGATGGAATTCTTTACGACACGGCGGCGTTGTCTTCGTGTTGCTCTGGAGCCCCGAAGCTGTTCCGTTTGTCCTGAATTGTGAATGATGCAAAAAATAAAAGTCATGTTTGTATTAATCTTTGATTTTGTTGTTTTTACCCCCATTCGGTAAAAAAAAAAACGCACAACGTTCACAGTTTGATTTTTTTATTTCTTACAAAATCAGTTTAATAAATAGTCTATAAAAAATGAGTACAAAAGTGTTTCTTAACATTTCATATATGAATCACTCGTGACTTTCAGAGTCTTTAGTTTGACTTTTTTTTTGTCAGCAATGACTTTTTTTCTTTTTACAATCTAGTTTTGCTGAATTAAGGCCTCTTGATTTTGGCATCAGAACAATCTCATTCAAATGTTTTGTATCTGGAGTTGAGTTGGCGTAGAGTTACGAGCTCCCCTGGTTTCACAGTTCAGTCGGGACGAATTAATAAATAAAAACACGTTTACAAATAAATACAGAAATGGCTCGACGCGTAATAATCCCTTTGTCCCGAACGCTGACGACTCGGCACATCTCTAAGGGTCAAATTCATCGATAACAATGGCACACGAGGCGGCTTCGGAGAAGTGTTCCTCCTTTAGGGCCCTTAACGTGTGAAAGAGGAGAAATACTTTCAAAAAAATAAACATTTAGCTGGAATTCACCTTGTAAGAAGTTTACGGGCGACGAGGAGCTCCATCCTTAGTCGTGAAAGAGACTCTGACATCTTTACTGCATGAGTGGAACGCACCAGAAGATATGTCTCTAAACTCTGATATTCATATGTCTTCGGACAAATTCAGTAAAAGGCAATTTTGGAAATATTAAAATCGTCTTTCTTGCCAATACGAATGTCGAAGATTGAAACCTCACGTCTGTCCGTTCAATGTGGAGCTGCTGTTAGCTTAGCATAAAGACCGGAGGTTAGCTTGCATGTTGAATCCCTTTGAACAATAAATAAAATCGCAACTATTGATGCATTCATTTAAAAGTAGTGTGCGGCATTTAAGGGATTATATTGGTGGAATATGATAATTACCTTCGCATTGAAAATGCGGAAGGTTATGTTTTGATCGCCGTGTATTTATTTATTTATTTGTATGCGTGTTACTCGCATAACTCAAAAAGTATTAAACCGAATCGCATGAAATTTGGTGGGATGATTGGTTATTATCCGGGGACCATTTGATTAGATTTTGGGATTGTTGGGTCAAAGGTCAAGGTCACGAAAAGGTCAAAATCTTCTTTCTACCATAGCGCGGTCAATTTTTATCCAATTGGCATGCAACTAATGCCAAAATGTTCATAATTCAATGCCCAATCTTGTGATATGCGAAGGTATGCGCTCTACCGAGTGCCCGTTCTAGTTTATTTATGTATTTATTTATGTATTTATTTACTTATTTTTATCCGTGTTACTCGCATAACTCCAAAAGTATTAAACTGAATCGCATGAAATTTGGAGGGATGATTGGTTATTAACCGGGGACCATTTGATTATATTTTGGGATCGATCGGGTCAAAGGTCAAGGTCATGAAAAGATCAACATCTTCTTTTTACCATACGTCACGTTTTCGTGACAGTTGGCTGGCCGCCAGAAACCAAAGACTGCATCTTTTTTATTTCAAGGAAGTCGCTCCTTCCAGCCAAGAAATATTCTGGAACAGAATTAGTTAATTAAATTCTGTCGATTGCAGGTGTGCCGGTTGGCAGATTTGGGTGCATTCCAAAACCCTCACGACTATTTAAAGCAAAGTAATCGATACGATATTTTGATATATATGAGATATGCCCAAAAAGACCAGGATGAAAATATTAGAGTATCGCATCCCAGTTGGATTTATAGTGCATGCAACAGTACGATCTAAAAGGAACAAATAAAAAGGCACGCAGCCCCGAATCCCTTCGGACGTAGCCAGGCTAGCCGTTTCCACCCGTTTCCAGTCTTTATGCTAAGCTAACTAGCTGCAGACATGAGAGCGGTATCAGACTTTACTTCCTGAAACATGAAACTAGTGCTTCGTGAATCTTCTCGTGTGCGTCCACCCGAACTACCGCAGAGGATTTCAACGCTAAATTACTGCATATTATAATTCCTTTTGTTCATTCCGACAAAAGACAAGTTCACATATAAAAAATAAAAAAGACAATGCAATGAGAAGGCCCGTTTGATTTCACCCCCAAAACTCTGGAAGTGTTTTCTGCTTCTTCCTTTTTGGAGGGACGGGTCAGAACACCAGATGTTACCGTATTTAAAACATCACACATGGATCTTTTCTTTTTCAGATTCCATTTCCTTAAAAAAAAATGGTTCACTGAATTAGCAATAAGGCATCTTCTAAACATTTCCAATTCGCGGCTCGAACCTCGACACACCGACGGTTCCTTCGAAAAGCTACATTTTCTATTTATATTCCAAAAAAAATCAAAGACGTTTTTGCAGCTTTCACATTTCCACCTCCGAGGTACAAAATCCATCGTTTTTCCGCGACCACCTCGACTCAGATTCCACGCCCCCACGCCGACCCAAAGGATTGTCACGTCGGCGCGGGACGCCGCACAAATCATATCGCTCGACAAATGCGTGAAAATAAATCTTCTTTGCGTGAAGCGGGCTTCAAAACCGACGCGTTCGTAAATAAAGGGATTTCTAAATCGGGTTTTAGTATATATATTTTTTTTTGTTTAGTCAAAGGCTGTTTGATGACGCCGAGAACACCGCTGCAGCCGGGACATTCTTTAGAAACGACGCGGTGACAAAGAAAAAACAATCGGGCGAAGATCTCCCCCCTCCTCCTCCTCCTCCTCCTCCTCACTGCACCAGTGCTCCTAACAACCCCAACTTGTTATTGCTTGCGCGTTAATACATAAAGTATGAGGGGAAAACATTCTCTGGAAACTAGAAGCGTTTCCCAGTCAGACTCCAGCATGAATGACGACGAGAGTCTTAAAAAAAAAAGAAGAAGAAAAAAGCACGACTCGGCATCATTTCTTTCCGCTTTCTGACGACGACGGACTCCAGTTTGTGGGAAGAGACGCGACGACGTGGTCGTCTGCTGGTGAGTTCAGGACGGAGCGAGTCACAAATTCTTTGGAGTTTCATTCTCTGGAGCCGTGTCGGGTCCCGTGGGCACGATGCGTTCACACTTCAGATCCGAATAAAGACACACACACACACACTCACACTCACACTCGGCGCACACACTTGCCGCCTTTCTCAAACGTAAAACACGATTGGCACAGATTATCAAAATAAATACCCTGGAAGCAGCTTGGCACGATGTAAGAGGAACTTCACTTTTTTTTTTGGAACGAAATCTTATAAAAAACTATTGGATAATCTCAGTCTCGTCCCGGCTGTCGGTCTCCTCGCTGTGACTCGTATACCAGCTGCTGATGAAGGTCACGGCAAGGTCGTGAACCTCCGCACAAACAGTAGAGCTCCTATTCAAATAGATCACTTCTACATTGAAATGAAGTATCCAACAGACCTGGTCTGCATCTCATTAGTGCCTCTTCATTGCCCCCCCCCCCTCTCTTCTTTCTTAAAAGCAATCTCTGAAACCCAGAAACAAAATCTCATTAAGTTCCAGGAACAGAGAAGAAGTTGTTTGTTGTTTTTTTAAAGTTCCATCCCACCTCAGACGGATGTTTGTGCGTCTGTGCGTCCCGATGAGCTCACAGGCGTCCCTCCAGGATGCTGGTGACGGCGTGGTCCAGCGAAGGGCCGGGCGTGGCCCTGGCCGGGGCCGCGGGGGGGCCCTGCAGGCACTGGAGCTCCAGGATGCTGTCGATGGCGCTCTGCAGATGTTCACTGAGCATGTTGTCCTCTTGGAGGGGCGGTGGCGGCGGCGGCGGGGGGCTGAACCGCGGCGACTCGCCCAACCTGTAGCATTTCAGTTTGGGGCCCCTGACGTCTCTGGGAGGCGACTCCAAGCCGCCGACCCGCGGCTCCGGCGTAGAAAGCCGGTTTGGGGCTTTTATTCTGGAATGCGGCGCCGCCTGTGCGACTTCCTTCACGGCGTCGCAAAGCACCGCTCCGGCCTCCTCCTCTTCCTCATCCTCCACCTCCCCCTCCTCCTCCTCCTCGTCGCGCTCGGGACGCCGCGGCGCTCCGTTGGGCGCCCGAGGGTGGCGTTGGTCGGCGGCCCCGCCGCCGTTGGTCAGCTGACCCGCGTGGTCCCTCTTGTGGTCGCAGGCCGAGTTGCGGACCACCTTGCGGGAGCCGGACTCCTGCTTGATGGTGAGCCGGAGGGCCCCGCGGGAGCTGGAGCGGTACGTCTTCAGCCCCGGGGGCCGGTCGGACAGCCTGGTCCAGGCCGGTGGAGACTCGGGGCCGCCGGAGGAGGAGGAGGAGGGGAGGACGCCGATGTCGCCGAGGCCGACATAAAGGACTCTGGAGGGGAGGAAGAGCAGCGGAGGGTTAAACATCAACTAAATGTTTTAAAGCCGTCGTCATAACAACCATGAGCAGGTTTAACATCTCAGAGACGTCTGGTTGTATAAATGTTCTTAACTTTCCTGTTACCTTCAAATTTACTAACATCTTTTACCCTCGGGGTCAATTTGTCCCCAACAATTAAAACCTCCAGAAGATTATTAGAATGAATATTGTTTCCCAAGTTTAAGTGTGAGGTACTTTGTGTTTGTTTGTTGACTCCCTAAATAGCCCTTTAAAGAAATAAAAAAAGTTGATATTTCTTATATGTTTGACACCTGGGGTCAAATTTACAAATGTGTAAGTTGTGTACAGGACATTGAAAACATATCGTGAATTTGAGGTTTTCCCAGTTGTCCCCAATAAATTAGGAAAAGTCATGAAATATGAAGCAAAGAAAAATGATGTCAATAATTTTTTTTGAGACGTTAAACATTGAATGGGGTCAAATTGACCCCAAAGGTAACAGGAGGGTTAAAAAAGAGAAAATCATCCAGAGAATACGTTTGATTTCAAGTGAATTACATTGTGATGAAATCAAATATTACAATTAAAATGTGTAAAATGCTTATAATTAGTACGTTTCATTTGACAAGTATTTAATTTGACACGAGAGCCATTTGGTGCTTTTTATGTATGTATGACATGAACATTAAACATGCTGTATTGTGAGACGGGAGCTTCCTGCTGCGGGTGAGGACTAACTCAATTATTATTATAATTATATATAATAATGATATATTAGCATGACTGTCTCGAAACAAACACGTGCATTAATGTCCCTCACAGGACCGAGCACCGGACACGGGGCCACAGAGCCATCTCCATCTCTGCCCCTCCCTCTGGAACTCTCCCCAAAATCATCCGAGACTTCACCGAACGTTCATCGTTCAAATCACAAATCAAAACCCACCTGTTCAAAGCTGCTTTTAATGTGTGATTGTGTGCTCTCTGCGCTCTTATTTGCTTTTATCGTTTGTTTTTATTGTAATTTTAGTTATTTTTATTGCATAGCTTTTAGGATATTTTAACTATGTGTTGTAAAGCGTCTGAGTATTCAGAAAAGCGCTATAGAAATTTAATGTATTATTACCTTCGCATTGAAAATGTGGGAGGTTATGTTTTGATCGCCGTGTATTTATTTATATATTTGTATGCGTGTTACTCGCATAACTCAAAAAGTATTAAACCGAATCACATGAAATCTGGTGGGATGATAGGTTATTATCCGGGGACCATTTGATTAGATTTTGGGATCGATCGGGTCAAAGGTCAAGGTCATGAAAAGGTCAACATCTTCTTTTTACCATAGCTCGGTCAATTGTTATCCAATTGGCATGCAACTAATGCCAAAATGTGGCTGCGGCGAAGGTATGCGCTTGACCGAGTGCCCGTTCTAGTTATTATTATTATTAATGTTAATTATTGTGCAGCACCAATAAAATAAAGTGTCATCTATCACTTGCATTTTTTAGAAGTATTATACCTTCAGACATTTAACCTTTTTTCTAGAGCGTGGCTCCCCTTCATTAACATAACAACCGTGCTTTCATTTGAGATTAACCCCCCGTGTGCCACCATGCAGCGTCTGACTCGGCACGACCCCGCCGCTCATCGACGCGGCTCACACCGGGGGCCGCTCAGACACGGAGGTGAAGGGCCCCGAGGGCCAAACACATTCATATGAAAGAAGAACATGTCGGGGGGAGTGTTGCTTATTACCTTCGCATTGAAAATGCTGAAGGTTATGTTTTGATCGCCGTGTATTTATTTATTTATTTATTTGTATGCGTGTTATTCGCAGAACTCAAAAAGTATTGAACCGAATCGCATGAAATTTGGTGGGATGATTGGTTATTATCCGGGGACCATTTGATTAAATTTTGGGATCAATCGGGTCAAAGGTCAAGGTCATGGAAAGGTCAACATCTTTTTTTTACCATAGTACGATACATTTTTATCCAATTTTTTTAGTTGCCTATTTTGTGGTGCCCTCTCAGGACTTGGTTCCCTACGCATTATGCGCGTTATGGGAGCGGCGGCATTGCACACACACACACACACACGATGAAAGCGGTCGTTGATGGTGGTGGACACCGACCTGGGTCTCTGCGGACTCTCCGTCTGTCCTCCGCTAAAGCGCACCGCTCGGCCTGGAGGAAGAGCCGCTCCAGCATCACCATCTCTGCCGACGGGCTCTCCTGCTGTGGAAACCACACACACACACACACACACACACACACACACGCATTGGTCGACTCTGCGTTTGCATCTGTGGGTTCCGTTGACCTGTGTGTTGACCTGTGTGTTGACCTGTGACCTCCTGTGTGTTCCTCACCTGGGCTTCTCTCACCAGGAGCTGCCGGTACTTGTTCACCATGTCCTTGGTGCGCTGCAGCAGGAAACCGGACACGGCGTCAAACTCCTCGTCCACTGCGGAGCGACACGCACCCACGTCTTCATCAACCGGTCAGGGATCAAATAGCTTCCTCTCAAATGTGAGGATGTGCAGCTTCTCTCCGTCCCGTGCGATCGTCAACTGAACGAGCCGTTTGCTTTTCACGAGTGAATCCCTTTTGGTCGTCATAGCGATTGATTGATATGTAGTTTATAGGAGTTTGATTCCCTGCATTGATCTGTAAATATGACGATTCCCTCAACAGCTGGAATTACCGCCTCGCGGTTGTACGCCATTGCCGTGTTTTTAAAAGGTCACAGCGACCTTGACCTTTTGACCCTTGACCACTAAGATGAGTCAAGTGGATATTTGTTGCCCCCCCCCCCCCCCATTGTAATGAAAGTCACAACTTTATTTTGTTATTACCTTCGCATTGAAAATGCGGAAGGTTATGTTTTGAGCGCCGTGTATTTATTTATTTATGTATTTGTATGCGTGTTACTCGCATAACACAAAAAGTATTAAACCGAATCGCATGAAATTTGGTGGGATGATTGGTTATTATCCGGGGACCATTTGATTACATTTTGGGATCAATCGGGTCAAAGGCCAAGGTCAAGGTCATGGAAAGGTCAAAATATTCTTGTTACCATAGCACGGTCAATTTCTATCCAATTGGCATGCAACTAATGCCAAAATGTTCATAATTCAATGCCCAATCTTGTGATATGCGAAGGTATGCGCTCTACCGAGTGCCCGTTCTACTTTATTTTGTTTTGAGGCCGACAGAAGCTTTTTGTTTGTCAGTGTTAATATTGTAAATTCTGATTGTGTCTTAAAAGCTAGATCAATTCTGTATAACGGTTATTCGAAGCGTGTCTAGAACTCATCTCATGCTCATGTCATTTAATCTATCCGACGAGTTTGGCTGCCGTCGCTTTTGACAACAAAAGTTATATTTCTTGATTGAATCTATGAATAAATCGTCGTCAGTCAAATCAAACCAAAGCTCACAAACCTAAGTCGAAGTCCTCCTGCGTGGGCAGATGACCGGCGCAGCTGTGGTACGGCAGCAGGCGCTTCACGGCGTCCTTCAGCGAGGGGAAGGCCGGGCCGGCCGGCGCCGTCTGCACCGCCGAGCGGTCCCAACTGATCTGCTGCTGGAACCTGAAGAAACACCAAAACATTGGTAATGACTAAGTCATAAGTAATACGACTCCCGTGGGTCTGTCTCGGCTCCGACTGCTCGAGTCAGACACTTTACTGAGGAGAGCCCAACATCCAATAATAGACAGATGTGGATCTTTAGGATACACTGAGCACCTCTCTCCTCTTTTCTCTCTCCTTATGGATGAATTGTCATCTCTCCATTACACATTACTAACTCTGCTTTCTCCCCGGAGTCCTTTTGACTTCACGTCTCATGGGGTCATCGGCCCCTATGAGACGGCATAGATCCTATCTGCCTGATGGAGCATCGAGGTCTGGGTCGTGGAATATGCCGACAACCAACTACGCCACTGTCCTGTTGAGACTCCGCCCACTCCTCTATCTCCATCTGCCTGATGGATCGTGGAGGTCTCCATCGTGGAATATGCCTACTATGAACTATTCATATACTCTGTCATATTCATTGAATGTGTTTTAACTCTAAATCTGTCCTTCTGGTCACATGACATCTATTGTTCTGTCCATCTTGGAGAGGGATCCTCCTCTGTTCTCTCCTGAAGGGTTCTTCACTTTTTTTCCCTGAAGGGTTGTTTGGGAGTTGTTCCTGATCCGATGTGAGGTCAAAGGTCAGGGATGTCTATGTGTACAGATTGTAAAGCAATCCGAGACACATTTGTACTTTGTGAAAATGGGCTTTACAAATAAACTGAATTGAATTGAATGTGAGAAGTTGATGTTGCCCCGGGAACACTTTATTACGTAATAATCATAAATCCCAGCTGGTTTTGTACTTTTAGTTTCGCAAAACTCGCAAAAATGTAATTGTCAATCCTCAAAGGGGACAGATGAAGCTCGTTTCATTTGGGTTTCTATTTGGGCTTCAAGTTATTTTATGGTTTTTTCCTCTTACTCTCTTTCTGAATACAGGCTGTGTGTGTTTTTATGTTCACAGTATTCCTAAAGGCGTTATAATAAAAAGACATGGACATTTCAAATCGTTCAGATGTCAGTACTGCTGGATTTAGGGTTTTAACTGCTTAACTGTGCTTAATTGTGCTTGAGCTTAAAGTTTGCAGAATTATGTGCATAGTTCCTATTTTTTGTGTATATAGAGGAGTAAAACTAATAAATAAAAAGATGAATATACAGGTAGTGTTCATAATAGTTGTTGTACATATAAATAGCAGCAGGTGTAGAAACAGCCAAATAAATCCCAGAGGACTCGGATTAAAGAAACATTCCTGAGGGATCAGATTTAATCCATGTCTGTGAAACCAACTGTTGATAAATGAATAAATTAACTGAGTGATTAGAAAGCGTCTTCCTCGTATTTATTATATCCAGAAGTGCAACATGGAAAAATCCCTCGAGTTGTTATATAGTAATTGGGTTTTTAATCAAAGTCAAGGTCGGCTTTGGGCTCTTATTTGTCATATTTTAAGACTAAATGTGAAATGTTGATGTGAAGTAAAAAAGCTTTACTTTCAATCTATTCATCATATTTCTTTTGACGTGTAAATGTGCTTCCATTGCAGGTTTAAAGTATTTAGTGATTCGTGACATACTGTCTCGTATGTGTCTCCACACGCTTGCGTTGCATTTGAATTTGCTTGTCTTCTATTCCGCCTCTCTTCTCCTCCTTCTTCTCCTTCTTCTCCTCCTTCACGTCCATCCCGTGAGCCGGAGGTCGCGCCGCTGTCTCCTCTCAGGAAGTCTCACCTGTGGCGGCGCGTGGCGGCCGTGAGCCGCTCCTCCCTCGGCTGGCAGCCGGAGGACATGATGGGTGAGATCAAAGGATGGAGAGGGGGGGGGGGGGGGGGCAACTAATTAATAATACGTTTGCTGCATTTAACAAATAATCATTTAAAAAGCTCCGATAACGTTTCATCCGGAGGGGACATTATTTTTTGATTAATTATAGACAGTTTAACACCCGTTTATTCTCAGTGCAAGACAGAATACACCAGTTAGTTTTATATATATATATATATATATATATATATATATATATATATATATATATACATATATATATGTATATATATATATATGTGAATATATATATATATATGTGTATCCTATATATTCTATATGAATGTTTATTCCTATATTCCCCTGAATATATATATAGTTATCCTGATATATATATTTATGTGAATATATATATATGTATATATATGTGTATATATTTATCTGAATATATATATGTATATATATATATATATTTATGTGAATATATATATATATATATGTATATACTCTGTTGTTTTTGGTTTACATTTATTATTTACATTCATATAAAGAACTCACACAACCAAATATATAAATTGATGTTTGACATCAGGAGGAAACACGTCGTATTTCTCACCGTGGTGCCGGTGTTCTGGCTCGTCTGGATGGGGATGGGGGCCCTGTGGGCCGCAGGAGAGGGGGGGTGGGGGGGGACGTCGGGAGCGAACGCTTCGCTCTCCGCGACCAAGGCAGCTGTTGGCTCTGAAGAAGGAGGCGGCGAGAGGATAGCGACACGTGACGATGATTGTATTGCGGGTCACGATGATGACGATGGTTACAGCGGCGGCGAAGAGGGGAGCCGGCGCTGCTGGAATGATGCGATGAATTGATTCGACACTCACTGATTTGTGTGTGCTGTTGGGCTGTGGGATCAGGCACCGAGACACGCAGCGGGGGGGGGGCGGCCGAGGACTGAGGCTGGGAGGCGGACGGCTGGACCTGGACCTGGACCTGGACCTGGACCTGGTGCTGAGGCTGGGAGACAGAGGGCTCTATCTGCACCGGGTTCTGGGCAAATAAGGCCTGTGAGGCCTGGAGCTGCTTTCTCCCCGGAGTCCTTTTGACTTCAAGTCTCATGGGGTCATCGGACCCTATGAGACGTCATAGATCCTATCTGCCTGATGGATCATCGAGGTCTGGGTCGTGGAATATACCGACTACCAACTACGCCACTGCCCTGTTGAGACTCCGCCCACTCCTCCTCTACCTCCATCTGCTGATGGATCGTGGAGGTCTCCATCGTGGAATATGCCTACTACCAACTATTCATACACTCTGTCATATCCATTGAATGTGTTTTAACTCTAATCTGTCCTTCTGTACACATGACATCTATTACACCTGTCCATCCTGGAGAGGGATCCTCCTCTGTTGCTCTCCTGAAGGTTTCTTCCCTTTTTTCCCCCTGAAGGGTTATTTGGGAGTTGTTCCTGATCCGATGTGAGGTCAAAGGTCAGGGATGTCTATGTGTACAGATTGTAAAGCACTCTGAGACACATTTTGATTTTGTGAAAATGGGCTATACAAATAAACTGAATTGAATTGAATGTGAGAAGTTGATGTTGCCCCGGGAACACTTTATTACATAATAATCATAAGTCCCAGCTGGTTTTGTACTTTTAGTTTCGCAAAAATGTAATTGTCAATCCTCAAAGGGGACAGATGAAGCTCGTTTCATTTGGGTTTCTATTTGTTTCCATGCTTCAAGTTATTTTATCGTTTTTTCCTCTTACTCTCTTTCTGAATACAGGCTGTGTGTGTTTTTATGTTCACAGTATTCCTAAAGGCGTTATAATAAAAAGACATGGACATTTCAAATCGTTCAGATGTCAGTACTGCTGGATTTAGGGTTTTAACTGCTTAACTGTGCTTAATTGTGCTTGATTTTAAAGTTTGCAGAATTATGTGCATAGTTCCTATTTTTTGTATATATAGAGGAGTAAAACTAATAAATAAAAAGATGAATATACAGGTAGTGTTCATAATAGTTGTTGTACATATAAATAGCAGCAGGTGTAAAAACAGCCAAATAAATCCCAGAGGACTCGGATTAAAGAAACATTCCTGAGGGATCAGATTTAATCCATGTCTGTGAAACCAACTGTTGATAAATGAATAAATTAACTGAGTGATTAGAAAGCGTCTTCCTCGTATTTATTATATCCAGAAGTGCAACACGGAAAAATCCCTCGAGTTGTTATTTCGTAATTGGGTTTTTAATCAAATTCAAGGTCGGCTTTGGGCTCTTATTTGTCATATTTTAAGACTAAATGTGAAATGTTGATGTGAAGTAAAAAAGCTTTACTTTCAATCTATTAATCATATTTCTTTTGATGTATAAATGTGCTTACATTGCATGTTTAAAAGTATTTAGTGATTCGTGACACACTGTCTCGTATGTGTCTCCACACGCTTGTGTTGCATTTTAATTTGCTTGTCTTCTATTCCGCCTTTCTTCTCCTCCTTCTTCTCCTCCTTCACGTCCATCACTTCATTCCACAGATCGACGTGTGGAGCGAGATCCGCTGTCTCCTCTCAGGAAGTCTCACCTGTGGCGGCGCGTGGCGGCCGTGAGCCGCTCCTCCCTCGGCTGCTCCGCGGGACGATCCGGCTGGCAGCCGGAGGACATGATGGGTGAGATCAAAGGATGGAGAGGGGGGGGGGGGCAACTAATTAATAATAAGTTTGCTGCATTTAACAAATAATCATTTAAAAAGCTCCAATACCGTTTAATCCGGAGGGGAAATTATTTTTAGATTAATTATAGACAGTTTAACACCTGTTTATTCTCAGTGCAAGACAAAATACACCAGTTAGTTATATATATATATATATATATATATATATGTATATATATATATATGTATATATATATATATATGTATCTATATTTATGTGAATATATATATATATTGAGGGATCCTCCTCTGTTCTCTCCTGAATGTTTCTTCCCTTTTTTCCCCCTGAAGGGTTATTTGGGAGTTTTTCCTGATCCGATGCGAGGTTTTGGGGCAGGGATGTCTATGTGTTCAGATTGTAAAGCACTCTGAGACTAATTTGTAATTTGTGAAATTGGGCTATACAAATAAACTGAATTGAAATTGAATATATGTATATACTCTGTTGTTTTTGGTTTAAATTGATTATTTACATTCATATAAAGAACTCACAACCAAATATATAAATTGATGTTTGACATCAGGAGGAAACACGTCGTATTTCTCACCGTGGTGCCGGTGTTCTGGCTCGACTGGATGGGGGTGGGCGGGGCCCTGTGGGCCGCAGGAGAGGGGTGGGGGGACGCCGAGCGAACGCTTCGCTCTCCGCGACCAAGGCAGCTGTTGGCTCTGAAGAAGGAGGCGGCGAGAGGATAGCGACACGTGACGATGATTGTATTGCGGGTCACGATGATGACGATGGTTACAGCGGCGGCGAAGAGGGGAGCCAGCGCTGCTGGAATGATTCGATGAATTGATTCGACACTCACTGATTTGTGTGTGCTGTTGGGCTGTGGGATCAGGCACCGAGACACGCAGCGGGGGGGGGGCGGCCGAGAACTGAGGCTGGGAGGCGGACGGCTGGACCTGGACCTGGTGCTGAGGCTGGGGCTGGGAGACAGAGGGCTCTATCTGCACCGGGTTCTGGGCAAATAAGGCCTGTGAGGCCTGGAGCTGATGATGGACCTGGTTCTGGACCCGGGGCTCGATGCGTGACTGGGGAGCCGTGACTGAACCCTCGGGTCCGGACGCAGGGGTCTGAGTGGAGAAAGTGGGCGGGGCTGGTCCCTCTGTGTCCTGGAGGGGAGAGGGGGAGCAGACCAGCGGGGGGTCCGCTGGGTCCGAGTGAAGCGGAGACGCCTGGACGCACCGGTCCTGACCCGAGGCCGCCCGGCTCTGCGGTCGAGCCTCTCCCTCACCGGCCACCGGGGCGGCGAGCGGTTCCGTCGGCACCGGCCCGACCGACAGCTCCGACGCGACGGGAAAACTAAGTGCTCGCTGTGGTAGAAGTGATGAAGATGAAAAACAACATGTGGATCCATCTCACAGAGTTTTCCAATTTAATTAAAGGGCCAGCGTCGACAATACCATGGAATCAAAGCAGCTAAATGGAGTTCACACATCCACACGAGCAGCTTCGTTTAATCTACACCTCGGTGTTGCATCATTTTAAAATCACGCCAGAGGCGCTTTATGGTCAGCGTTGACGTGAAACTGTGAAGCTGACGGCTCCAGAGAGGCGACACAGGAAATGATGCCTCTTGACTCTGTACGTGCACAGAGCGAGCCACAGAGGATGTGTGTGTGTGTGTGTGTGTGCGTGTGCGTGCATGCATTTTGAATGCACAATAAAGCATTGAAAACTAGAACGGGCACTCGGTAG
This sequence comes from Pseudoliparis swirei, assembly GCF_029220125.1. Lineage (NCBI taxonomy): Eukaryota > Metazoa > Chordata > Actinopteri > Perciformes > Liparidae > Pseudoliparis > Pseudoliparis swirei. Next base: position 21,395,894 of record NC_079398.1, on the reverse strand, counting down.
AGCGCAGACCTTCACATATCACAAGATTGGGCATTGAATTATGAACATTTTGGCATTAGTTGCATGCCAATTGGATAAAAATTGACCGTGCTATGGTAAAAAGAAGAGTTTGACCTTTTCTTGACCTTGACCTTTGACCCGATCGATCCCAAAATCTAATCAAATGTTCCCCGGATAATAACCAATCATCCCACCAAATTTCATGCGATTCGGTTTAATACTTTTTGAGTTATGCGAGTAACACGCATACAAATAAATAAATACACGGCGATCAAAACATAACCTTCCGCATTTTCAATGCGAAGGTAATGAGCATCCATCAATCACAGACTCTATTGGCCACCCGGCGAACACGCTCAGTGACACAAATCAAACGCGCGCGACCAAGCGTAACATTTAAACCATGACGTCATCACTGAAGGAGCCGATACCCGCAGGAGTGTGTGTGTCGATGCTCTGACCTGTTGCAGGTGATGCATAAAGGCCTCGTTGTGACTCATCGAGTGGGTCACCTCCTCCGCTCCTCGGGTCACGACTGCTGGGGGCATCGAGAGTTCAGGGATGTCCACGGCCGGCTCGGGGTCCAGGGGTGGTCCGGGGGCCTCGGGGGGAGGCCGCGGGACCGTGACCGCGGGAGGACGGGAGGGCCGCGGCCCCGCGGGACCGGGCCGCACCGAGACGTGGTGGAGGACACGTCCGTAGGGCTGCGGCGGGAGGAGCACAAGGAGAACACGAGAAGACGTCAGAGGAGGGGCGGAGTTCACGTGGATGATACCCGTCAGAAAAGTGTGTGTCATATCTTTGTTTTGTTTTGTCGTGTTTTGTTTTCTCCTTGTTTTCATCTTATGATGTTAAAAAAAACACATCATCCTTGTGTGGTGTTTCTACAAGGTTATACATTTGTGTATTTTCTTTTTGTAAAATAATACTTTCAGTATAACAAACTGTAAATGCTATTTCACGACAAATATCCTGTTAAAAAAGTTAATAAAAATAAATCTTTAAAAAAAAGAAGAAAAAGATACCTGTCAGAGATCTACAATCATTTAACTCTTTTAAAGCCGAGACAGAGAAATGGTGCATGACTACCCAGCTCCGTCAGCACTCGACTGTAACGGCTCCTCCCTTCTCCATCTGTCCGGGGTGGACTTTCACTTTGTCTGTCTGTCTGTTGTTGTTGTCTGTCTGTTGTTGTCTGTCTGTCAGTTGTCCGGTCTCTGTATGTCTTGACTTTGCTGGTCGACCGTTTACTCCACCTGCGTGTCTCTCCTCTTGTCGTCCACCTGTTTGCGGTTGTATATTTCATTTAGTCTGTATGCTTTTATGTTGCGTCTCTGACGTGATGTTTTTATTCTGTCCATTTCAACATTGTTCTTCCTTATGACCTTCGCATGGAAAATGCGGAAGGTTATGTTTTGATCGCCGTGTATTTATTTATTTGTTTGCGTGTTATTCGCATAACTCAAAAAGTATTAAACCGAATCGCATGAAATTTGGACCATTTGATTAGATTTTGGGATCGATCGGGTCAAAGGTCAATGTCAAGGTCATGCAAAGGTCAACATCTTTTTTTTAGCATTTTATATCCAATTGGCATGCAACTAATGCCAACATGTTCATAATTCAATGCCCAATCTTGTGATATGCGAAGGTATGCGCTCTACCGAGTGCCCGTTCTAGTTTAATACTGCACAGACATAAAAGGCCGGCGACATAAAGCCAAACAGGCCCAAACCAGCTCACCTGCGACGGCTGCTGGAACGTCTCCTCCGAGCCGGTCCTCTCCTCCCGAGCTGCTCTCTCTGCCAGCAGCACCACCGACGCCTGCTGGAGGCTCAGCTGTCCTTCTGGGGCCCGGGCGGCGAAAGGCAAACCCCGAACTACCGAGGGGCCGTTGACGATGGAGATGGAGGTGAGATCTGGGGGCAGCGCCCCGGAACTGTTGATCAAGGTGATGCGGTTTCCGAGAGCGGGACCGTGGACCAGGGCGGCGCGCTGCCCCTGCCCTCCCGGGGGGGTGTAGGTTCCGGCCAGCTGTGCCGGCATCTGGAAGACGGTCGGGGGCGCCGACTGCAGCTGCAACGGTCCTGAGAGCACGGTGGCCTGGCGGAGCGCCAGCTGCCCCGAAGAGGTGGTGAAGACGGGGCTGAAGTTCAGCCGTCTTTGGGGCACGGTGAGGATCTGAGGGCCATCGACCAGATGCCCCGCCGAGGGATTCACGTGGTGGAGCGACGCGCCGTGGCGCCCGGGGGACTGGGAGATGGTGACGGGAGACTGGCCTGGAAGAAGGAACTGGTTTTGGCCTCGGAAGAGTCCCTGAGGCTGGAGCACAAAGGAGCCGCCCTGGTTGACCAGCTGCAGGCTGAGCGGCTTGGGGAGCTGCGGCGGGGGCGGAGCCGCGGCCTTTTGGCCTGGAGGCTGGGAGAGTAAAATATTTGGCGAGGCGGTCCCCGGGAGGAATGTGAGACCCGGCGTGTGTTTTTGCCCAGGAGGCTTCGGGCTGATCTGAACCAGTCTGGGCTGAATACTGACGGGCAGCTTGGGCTGGATGGGGAACGGGGCGCGCTGCAGGACGAGGCCCGCCCTCAGGGTCGGACCGACGAGGGCACGGCCGGTCACGCCGGGAGCGGCCTTGTGGACGACCAAACTGGACGCCTGGGCGGGACTCGGGGAGAAGGAGGTCTCCGGTGACGCGGCGGCGAACACATTCCCGGGCAAAAGCCCCATCAGCTGGGGAGGGGCGGCGGGTTTCAGAGAAGGGCAGCCCGGCCCGACGGCCAGGAGGGAGGGCTGGGGAGGGTCCACCGCCGCCTGGGTGTCTCTGGGCAACGCCTGGCTGAGGGATTTGTGTACGGATGGGGAGAGGAGAGGGGCGGGGCCGTCCCCGGGTCGGGCCGGCCCCGCCTCCAGAGCCATGGTCTGCTCGGTGATCTCCGCCTCCCGCAGGCTCTGCTGCAGGATGTCGCACGCCACCTCGGCCTCCTCCGCTCCCTCCGCTTCGCTTCCCTCCTTCGCCTCGAACGCCTCCGCGGGGGGCGCCCCCACCCGCGCCGCCCGCGGGTCTCCTCCGCCCTCCGGCGACGACAGGAGGACCTCCTCCAGGAAGGACAGGTCCACGCAGCCAGGCGGAGGCGTGTCCGGGGAGTCGCTGCCGTCTCCCGGCAGAGAGATGGGGCTCTGGAGGGAGGAAAGGGCGAGAAGAGGGGAGAAAGGGTGAGAAGAGGGGAGAAAGAAGGGACAGAATTGGGTCATTAGCAGGAGCTGATAACAGGAAGCAGTTTCAACCACAGGAGGAGAGAGGAGAAGAAAGAAGAAGGAGAAAGAAGCTCCTCCCAGGGGACGAGGCCGGTTGCCGTGACGCTGCCGTCTGTGGATCCAGACACTCACCGGGGCATCGGTGAAGAGGGAGGGCTCCCCGGAGGAGGAGCTAATGAGCAGGTCCTCAGTCTGCAGCTGGTGGGAGGAAATCAGTCCATTTTTACCTTCGCATTGAAAATGCCGGAAGGTTATGTTTTGATCGCCGTGTATTTATTTATTTATTTATTTGTATGCGTGTTATTCGCAAAACTCAAAAAGTATTGAACCGAATCGCATGAAATTTGGTGGGATGATTGTTTATTATCCGGGGACCAGTTGATTAGATTTTGGGATTGATCGGGTCAAAGGTCAAGGTCAAAGGTCATGAACAGGTCAAAATCTTTCGCAGAACTCAAAAAGTATTGAACCGAATCGCATGAAATTTGGTGGGATGATTGGTTATTATCCGGGGACCAGTTGATTAGATTTTGAGATCGATCGGGTCAAAGGTCATGGTCAAGGTCATGAAAAGGTCAACATCTTCTTTTTACCATATCAATTGGCATGCAACTAATGCCAAAATGTTCATAATTCAATGCCCAATCTTGTGATATGCGAAGGTATGCGCTCTACCGAGTGCCCGTTCTAGTTTTGTTTGTTTCAGGTCGGGCTCACAACGTCGCGTCAGCCTCCTCCACACAGCGCACGCTGAGAAACATTCCCACCTCCAAATTGATCATTTGCACGACTGATTCTTTTAAATGGTTCGAGTCCCTTTAAGACGCCTTTGTTACCTCATTGGTCCCATGAAGGAAGTCGTTCAGGGCTTGGGGGTCACTGCGAAGACAAAGAGGAATCCCAATTAAAATCAGTTCAATCCTTTTGAAACCTTCCGCAGAACTTTAAATACCAGACGCCACATTAAGTCCTACACCCTGTCCAGTTTATGTACTCATAGTAATTACTTCTGATCATCTGGACAGTGTTTATTCTGTTGGATCAGAGTAAGAGTCAAACAGACTCACCACAAAACATCAAGCAGACAAGTCCCATCTTCATCCTCCATGTCAACTAAGAGGAAGAGGAGGACAAATGTAATCACGTTTGAATTAATTATGAAGGATGAATCAGTGAAGGAAAAGCACACGTTTCTTAATGGCTGCAACTACTTTCAGCGTCGATTAAATGATCTTTATGTCGGTTATTTTGGGCCGCGGCTTTTATTTGTAAAACCTGCAGTGAGAACCGCTCGCTCTCTGGATTTAAGATCCTCCTCGTGGGATACGGGCTCCGAAAGGCCTTCGATTACAGTTGAAACACAAGCATCTCTTCTCACGCATCTGTGAATGTGTGTGCAGGGTTGTATGAGATGTGCCTTTCTGTATTATTCTATTATCCTGTAGACCTAAAGATGAACTTATGTCGTGTACATTTATCAATCAATTAGACGTTTTGATCTATAAAAAGCTGTGAAACCCGTCACATGGTTCCCAGAGCCGTCTTTAAATAGCCAAAGAGTCCAAAGAAATAGAATTTGCGATGATAGAAAAACGGAGACAAACGATAAATCCCGGCAGACTGATAATCGACCGAGATGATCGATGAACTATCGGAAAGGAAACTCCTTCAATACGTTGAGAGAAGGGCTTTTCTCTCACGGTTTCATTTGAAGAGGTGAACGTTTCCAATGCTTCGCAAGGAGAGAACATCTTTAAAAATATCGATTATTTTTGTGGCATTATGAAACTTGCGGGGTCCCAAACCGCAGGAGGGGGGGGGGGTCCTTTTGAAGATAAAATGATGAATCGATGAAACTGATGTATAGGTTCCCCCGACGTGAACCTACTTCATATGTGAGCGGCCCCGTACAGAGCGGGCGGGCTGAGTTCTGGCGGGGGCCTCATGGGAAGTCGTGGCCGGGCTTCAGTGTCTGGAGGCGGGGGGATGCCGGGCCGAGGCGGCGGGGCGGAGACGGGTCCTCCCTCTGCTGCCGGAGCATCGCTGCGTCTTCAACTGTGGAGAGGCTGGAGGGTGAGGAGAGGGGGGGGGGGCACACAGAGACCACCGCAAGCTGTCAGGTCACTTGAGGTCACCAGCAGCCGAAACACATTCTCCTCTCAGTGGAGAGACAGCGGATCAATACATGATTCATCAGTTTTCTCCTCAGGCTCAGCGGCACTGTTTACCCACTCGTTTACCAATAATCGCATCGATTATTGCCTGATGCCTGGGGAGGAGGAGGAGGAGGAGGAGGAGGAGATTAAAATGGAAGCTATTGTTGTGGCTCGACGGCTATAAATAGACAGCTCCCCCTGCGTCTTGTCCTCTCCTCATGGCCAGGGGGGAGGAGGAGGAGGAGGAGGAGGAGGAGGAGGATAAATGTATAGGAAAAGCTCAGAACAGTTGAAGCCAATTATAACATTACACACTACCTCGTGCTCAGCCTCCAGGGGAGGACCCGTGATTAAAATAAACAAGACAAACCTCCCTCTCGGATCCAGCTGACATTGTGTTTTGTGTGTTGTTGTTGTTGTTGTTGTTTACAACACGACAATCGCATTAACACCCTCGAGGTACCGCATCGCCCAATGAAATCCGGGCAGACGACCCCCCCCCCCCCCATCTAACCTGCAGCGGCAGCTGCCCGCGGTTCTCCGGCCATAGCGGGACCGGGTCCGCCGGTGCGGGGGCCGGTTACGTCAGGTGAACGAGGTGCGCGTGACGTCCCAGACGATGCAGCACGCGGAGCCGCTGTTTGCTCCTGGTGCTTTCTTTTTTATGATATTTATTTGTTCTCGGATTCTTATTTATTTAATGTATTGTTATTATTGTCCTCCTCCTCCTCCTCCTCCCCGAGCGGCACCGCGGCAGCTGTCGCCCGGTGTAAATCATATCGCGGTAACAAAAGATGCCCGGTGTTAAGAGACCGTCTCCACGCTGCCAGCCCCTCAGCCCCTCAGAGTAATCCCGCGATCCAACCCGCAAAACAAAAAAAAGAGAAAAAAACAACAACCGACGAGGAGGAGAGAAGGGAGCGGAGGGAAAAAAACTCACCCCTTCTTTGTGGTTTATTGTCCTGTCAAGCGGGCCTCTGCGCCATCGATTCTCACTCAGTGGTCTTTTCAGATGCTAAAAGGAGGAGAGGGGGTGGTGGTGGTGGATGGGGTAGGGTAGGGTGGGGTGGAGGAGGGGGGATGGAGGAGAGGGGAGGGGGGGGGGGTACCGGGGTGGGTGTGAGAAAACAGACTGGGAGAGCCGATCACAACACAAAGGTGGAGAGAGAGAGAGAGAGAGAGAGAGAAATACAACTGGAGGAGGCGAAGATCCAGACTCAGGAGAGGAAGCTGTCCGCCTCCTGCGTCAGGCGGCGGCACACTCCGCGCCTGTGTGTGTGTGTGTGTGTGTAGCTCGTGCATCCCCGATACAGAAGCTTTATTTACCTACATTTTATGGATTTTTCTCCAGAGAACTGTGAATAGTCTCAGGGAGAGTAGTTTAAAAAAAAGAAAACAAATCAATATTTAGAGATGTGCTAATTGTGGCTAAAAAGGAGGAATACCATAGCAGTCAGCTCATCATCTGAACAACACTATAATAATTGATAGTTAAAGTTAAACAGAAGAGAAAGAAGAAAATGAGACAAACAAATGGAATCAGCAACAACAAAAATCATCTATTTTGAAAGCTTGAAACGACATATAGCACCTTATTCAGAGATTAAGAGCAGATTATAATGTGCAAAAGACAAAGAAAGATAAATGTGACAATATTGGCATTTATAAAAGAAGCAAGATTTGTAGACTTGCTTCTTTATCACTGTATTGAGTGAAAGCTGCAAATCAAATGCACATCCTTATGAAGTGCAGTTGGCACTCGGTCAAAGAGGAATAAAGGGTGAAAGAAAAGAATTGACGGAAAGACTGAAGCCAAGAGGAGAGAATCTCCTTTTTAATCTAATTTGCATCCAGATAGTCTGTTTAAGTCTCGAAAATTAAAAATGTTCTTCCAAGGTGCAGTTAGAAGACAAATTAATTGGAGCCGTGCTTGTTTGTCACTGCACTGAGTGGGAGAAGAGAAAATGTCCACAACAAAAAACTCAGGAACAAAAATCTAGTCAACAGAAGTTAGAAATAAAATAAGTTTTAAAAAGAGCAAAAAGGATAAAAGACACGTCTCATTAAATCAGGTTAAATCTGATTCCATGAAGGTAAAATGTCCTGGAAACTGGAAATCATTTCTCCAGGTCAATATTTCAAAACTGGATTTACCTCAGCAAAAATATTTAAAGACAAACATTTAAAAACAGAAATGAAAAAAGGATAATTCTAAATTTATGTTAAGAAAGACACTTTATTCAGAAATGTTTTTTATTGAAACTTTATTAATAAGGCAAACATCCAAATACACCCCACTTGAGTAAAAAAAAAAAAAGTCAAACTTCTCAAAACAAGTTACTCAATCCACAGCTACAGATAGTAATATCATATTGACCCCCCCCCCCCCCCCCCTCGGAGGCTTCACTTGGCTGCCTGCTGGGCCTGGCGGCGGAGCAGCACGTAGATCTTCTCTTTGATCCAGTCCTTGTTGTACGGCTGGTACGTCTGTGTGTCGGCGCGATACCTGAGACGGCACCAACAACTAGATTCAGATATTCTTTTTGGCTCAACTGCTCAGTTTCTTGAATTAGACACAAAAAAATAACATTCAAATGAGACGCAAGTCTCGGTTTCTGTTAATTGGCTCGTCCTCACATTGAAGTCAAAGGGCAAGTTCAGGAAGCGGGAGAGAGAAAAAAAGGCCCTTCAGCAGCGTGGTTGCTTGTATACAGAAGCTTGAACCTCCAGATAGAATCACCCAAATTAACAAATGCCCTAAATAAAAACAGTAAAAACAGGCATCGACAGGGGCTGAATCCTGACTGTCTGCATCACTAATAATAATAATAACCTCCTGAAAACAAGATGGTACATTACGAGGAGTTTATCCTCCCCGATAGTTAAAGTCAGAAACATTAGTAACTAGAATGGGCATTCGGTAGAGCGCATACCTTCGCATATCACAAGATTGGGCATTGAATTATGAACATTTTGGCATTAGTTGCATGCCAATTGGATACAAATTGACCGTGCTATGGTAAAAAGATGTTGACCTTGTCATGACCTTGACCTTTGACCCGATGGTCCCCGGATAATAACCAATCATCCCACCAAATTTCATGGGATTCGGTTTAATACTTTTTGAGTTATGCGAGTAACACGCATACAAATATATAAATAAATACGCGGCGATCAAAACATAAACTTCCGCATTTTCAATGCGAAGGTAAAAATAATGCTCCGGTAGATCTATACAGAACCAGTGCGTGACCCAAGTTTACATGCACGCAAATGTAAAGATGCACATTTTTAAGTCTAAAATTAAGATTAAGAGAAACAGGCAGGAATAGTCTGTGCCAAAAGGTCAAGACATCATTTAAAAAAAATCTATTGTCTAAATTAGGATGTACAAAGTACACGTATTAGTAAATATGCTTGAGCTACATTGTAGAATACATTGTGCTCCAGTTTAGGACCACAATGCGGCCTGAGGATTTTTCAGTGAACTTCTACCACGACTGGGACGACACACGTGAAGAACCCGCCACTAGAGTGCAAATGGAGGCTTTTAAATGTCAGATTTCAGTTTTACTTATTAATTTATTATCCAGTGGGGAAAGAAAACAACATACTGTGCTTCCGAGTATCCTGGGGGGCACGTTTTGACTAATGGAGGAATTTCTGTAAAATGTAACCATCCTATCAAAATACAATAGGTGGAAACAGTATGGGACGCCATTTAAATTACGACTTATTACGCACAACGACAATAACTCTCGGAACCGCATCTTCTGAACGGTTAACGTCGTCGCGAGCGGCTTCCTCGTCACACTTACACCAAACAGCTGAGGTCGGCCAGGTCGTCGATGAAGTCGAAAAGCTGGCTGATGTCGTAGGTTATCGACGGACTGTTGGGGTTCATCCTCTTTAGATGCTCCTCGTACATCTTGCACACACCTGAGCAGGAGACAGAAGATCCAGAATAGTAAACTCACTGGTGTAAAACATGTTCACCAAAATCTACATTGAAAAAAACAATGCGTAACATTTTTCCATCGACTGTTTTAGTTCAACCTAGTTAAAATTGTTGTGCCGTTTGGTCAACTAAACACAGGGTTCTTACACATTGTGACCGATGGATTTCCAGTACTTTAAACCAAATTTCCATGACCAGACTGAAATCTCGGTATAAACATGAACATTTTAGAAAATGTTGCGTATCGAGAGCGTACGCCGGCTTGTATTTTAAGCGTCTTTCTTTAAAAAAATTTAGAACATTATATTATTGAGCGTCGCCCGGCTTATATTTTGAGCTTCTTTCTTTAAAAAAAAAAAACATATTAATTATTTCAAACTCCGCATTAATGAACATGTGATCATAACAAATTTCCATCACTTTTCCAAAACTTTTCTGATTTAAGTTTTTTCCATGACTTTTCCAGGTCTGGAAATGACCATTTTAAAATTCCATTACTTTTCCAGGTTTTCCACGACCGTACGAACCCTGATATTCAGTGAATATGAACAGATCCAGGTCAACGCCTCACAGATGCAGACTTGAGCTCGGATGGACGTTTCACAGAAGTGTTCAGCTCAGGTGAGACAGGTGTGCGGGAGACGTCGGCTTACCTTCCATGCACTCGTTGACGGATTCGTAGTCGGCGTACGTCCTTCCCTCGGGCCTCTTGGTGGGCTGAACCAGCAGGATGGTGTGAGACTGAAGGAAACACACATTCACGTCATCGTCTTGCTTCCAGGGGCGAAAGAAAATATGTCAGACAGTCAAATAATGAAACACACATTCACATTAGTGAAGCTCTGTATTATACACATATGAACATCGTGGGTTTAGTTGTTTGTACACATTAACCTATTAAAAGAAGTAGCCTTGAGCTCTGGTGGTTAGTACACTAATGATGGGTGATTATCACGTTTAAGGTCTGATGCAGTATTATTATTAAAGTCTTATTTTGTTGTAATAAATGTTAAAATGTATATTTGGAAGATAAATTTGCAACCATTTAACAAAAAGTATTTTTTCCCCCGACAACAGTCAAAGAAGTCTTAAGGCTAAATTAAACCTTAGCGTTTATATAGCGAGATTAACAGGGAGTTAAATTAGTTATTCGAGTTCACTAACATAGACCTGCAGCTATAAGCGTGGCCAGCGGTTAAGTAACTAACAAAAGAACTCAGTTCCGGGTTTGCAGTACATCTGTGTTTTATTTGTTTGCAGCTGCTCGACTGTAAACCTCCGCACATTCATGCTAACGTTAGCAGAGCGCAGTCAGCCGCACACACACACTCGAGCCGCTGAAATACAACGGCTTTTACGTTGACTGCTAATATCCCTCACTAATACACGAACACATGGACTATAAACATCAGCTATATCACGACGTACTGACCATGATTTTATTTTCTTTTTTTCAATCAGCGTCCGTCGATTTTCTTGGATTCCTGCTTCTTCGCGGACGAGTTGACCTGTGACACCGGAAGCACAACTCACCAACTGACGTTTTTTAGTTCCTAACGGTTCTGCATTTTATCGCAGATTTTTTTAATTTTTTTGCTGTGTCTGAAAGAGACAAATAAATCAAAAAATATCAAACACACACGTGTCCAATTTAAAATAAAAAATATTGTTTTCGCGAAGAAAAAAACGAACAAACTTCCTGCATCGTTTTGATCAGGAACGCTCCGCGAGTGCTCGAGACGACCGGAAGTAGTTTACGACAGCGACCGGAATTTTCTGTGTGAATACAGGAACAACAAAGAGGAGAAAGAGCCCGGGTTTTAAACCGACTTGAGAACACACCTGAACACGCAATCAAGGAAATTACCTGTCGTTCACAGTCGGTGAGTTTTCTTATTTCAAACCCGCTATTTATGAATTGTATTTAGTTTGCGCTCTGCGGTTATGAAGGAGTCAGCCACCCAGCGCGGCCGCCGCCTGCTCCGCCGTTATGGCATTATTGGCTAACTAGCCATTTTAGCCGTTCGTTTAATGATGAAATATCTCTCAGGAATACAAGCAGTTACTTAAGTAATGTTCCCATCCACAAGCTTACAATTACTTTCCATGAAACGTTAGCTATAGGTCATACTTAACAATCAATAGTTCACCAGATAATCATTATTTATAATTTTCCGACGTTTAATCAGTAACGTGAACGTCACATCCTCCGATCTTGTTATCTTCGCATTGAAAATGCGGAAGGTTATGTTTTGATCGCCGTGTATTTATTTATTTATTTGTATGCGTGTTACTCGCATAACTCAAATAGTATTAAACCGAATCTCATGACATTTAGTGGGATGATTGGTTATCATCCGGGGACCATTGATTAGATTTTGGGATCGATCGGGTCAAAGGTCAAGGTCAAGAAAAGGTCAAAATCTTCTTTTTACCATAGCACGGTCAATTTGTATCCAATTGGCATGCAACTAATGCCAACATGTTCATAAGTCAATGCCCAATCTTGTGATATGCGAAGGTATGCGCTCTACCGAGTGCCCGTTCTAGTTTCTAATCTGTATTTTTCATTTCTAGTATCAATATGATGACGTATAATGATATGAAATAAATATGCATTACACGGCTTTACAATGTGGTCAACACTTGAACACATGAAACACCCGATTGTATTCAATGTTGTCACTGATATCCTGATGCTACTCACTTCATGTGCTTTAACGAAATGTTTTCTCCTTTTTTTCTCTTTCCGCAGGGCAAAAGAAGTTGGTTTGCATGTGAGGACAAGCGTCTGCCGAGCCAACCATGGCGAACAATGTAGAAGATATTGAAAACAATATGGTCAGTGTGAAAGAAAGGAAACACTACCTCTGTATCCCTGTCTGTGTCGATCGATTTGGAAATGGTTACCAAACAGTTTTAGCTAAGAGCAAACCAGTGTTCCAGCATCAAGTCTGTGATGAAAGACTTGAAAGAGTTTGAGCGTGATCGCCATTGTTTCATTTGGCCGTTCATACAATAAATCCTAATTATAGATGTTTATGTCCTGATAAGGAAAGATGTCAGCCCTCGAATGAGGAAGGTGAACGCCAGCGTGCTACTTGGGCGTGGCCTCCCCTATCCCAGAGAAGTAGTCAAAGTCTCCCTTTACTGTCGCAGTCAACTTAACAACCTTAAGCCGTGTTTACCCCATAACAGTTGTGCATGTGCATGTCAGCAATATCTCCCGGTCTTGACGAACTAGAAAACATTTAAAGTGCGTCTCAGCCCGGTCATCAATGAGGTCAGACGGCTCAGTCAGTCAAGTATGCCTTGTTCATATGTTGACACACTACTACAGTATGCCACCCCTGAGTAGCTGGTTAATCATCCACAAATGCAGTAGTAGTAGTCTGTATCTCTTGTGGCCTTATTTTTGTAATTTTTAATTTATTTATTTTTAATTTTTTTAAATGTATTTAACCCTTGTGTTGCCTTCGGGTCATTTTGACCCGATTCAATGTTTAATGTCGGTGTTCTTTCGGGAGTCAACAAACAAACATGAAGTACCTCACACTTGGAAAACAATATTAATTCTAATAATTTTCTGGAGATTTTAATAGCTGGGGTCATATTGACCTCAAGGGTAAAATATGTTAGTAAATATAAAGGTAACAGGAGGGTTAAACATTGAATCGGGTCAAATTGACCCGAAGGCAACACAAGGGTTAACCAGGAAATGCCTCATTGAGATTAAAAGTCTCCTTTACAAGAGTGTCCTGGCCAAGACAGCAGCAGTAGCACGTCACACAAAGTTCCATACAATACAACATAAAACAGTGACAGACAATATTAAAAAACAAAAAACAAAATCACAGCATGAATAAAACCAAACTAAGACTCAAGTCAACACAACCCAGCTCACACAGGAGCACATACCTCCGTCATATAAAACATCTACAACTAGATGAATTTCCCTCCAATTCTTTCAATCTATTTTTAAAAACACCGAAAGAGACCGGCTCCCGGAGACCCAGGTCTGTCTGCAGCACATTCCAAGCCGCAGGAGCAGCAAACTTAAACCTCTTTTTCCCATTTCTAAACTTATGCCCGGGACTGAGCAACAATGTTGTGCTGTACAAATATAATCACAATGAATGTTGGTGTTCCACACATTGAGGTCATTCTATACAGTAGCACGTCGCTACTGAATGAAGCTGCGGCAGCTTCCACCGTTCACCGCAGGCTCTCTGTGTACCGGTGAGGTGGCTTCAGGTTCGCGGCCGTCGCATGTCCTGACTCGTCTGACCAGCTTTATTTCTCACAGTCGCCTCGATTTGCCTTTTTTATTCAGTCCCGACGAGACGGATCCTCTGGTGAGCGGAAACGAGCGCGGTGCTGTGACACGATCGTCCTCATCGCCGCGGTTTTGCTACATTTAACTACAAAAATGATATATTATTTGAATATAATCTTAACCCTTGTGTTGCCTTAGGGTCATTTTGACCCGAATCAATATTACACCCTCCCCCAGCCTTTGGGTCATTTTGACCCGATTCAATGTTTCACCCTCCTGTTACCTTTATATTTACTAACATATTTTACCCTTTAGGTTCAATTTGACGCCAGCAATTAAAACCTCCAGAAAATTATTAGAATTGATATTGTTTTCCAAGTTTAAGTGTGAGGCACTTTATGTTTGTTTGTTGACTACCGAAAGAACACCGACATTAAACATTGAATGGGGTCAAATTAATCCTAAAGCGGGGGGAGGGTGTAATATTGATTCGGGTCAAAATGACCCTAAGGCAACACAAGGGTTAAGTAAAGAGGTAAAAAAATGGAACGCCAAAGTATGACTTACCTTTTGTACTACCGTGTCATTTGCAAGTTCTTTCATTATTGTAAAAATATATTTTTACAATAGAGCATCGGCAAAGATTGAACCTGCAGCACTGTGCACCTGCAGGTTTCACTTAGACCATCAGTCCGTCAGGATATCCTCAAATGACTCAGTGCTGTGGATTATTGGACCACGCCTAGATGGAATATTGGATCAATACGAATCTTTGTGTTTAGAATCTAATTATTGTCTGTATGTATTTTATTACAAAATATTTTTTTCTCAGGACGAGCAGGAAACCAACGTGGCCTCGGAAACCCCCCAGCAGCCACAGGAGTCTGCAGTGACCAGAGTCCGGTCCAGAGGAGGCTCAGCAGGAGGAGGAGGAGGAGGAGGAGGAGGTGGCAATGGTAGCGGCCCGGAGCAGAACGGACAGCCCCCCGCCGCTCGGCCTCCGCGGGTGGTGGAGACCGAGGAGGAGGAGGAGGAGGAGTTGACCTTGAAGTACGGGGCCAAGCACGTCATCATGCTGTTCGTCCCCGTGACCCTCTGCATGGTGGTCGTCGTGGCAACTATAAAGTCCGTCGGCTTCTACACCCACAACGACGGGCAGAGATTGTGAGTGTTGCGCCTCCTTGTTGGAAAAGATCCAAAGCTCATTTAAGTTGTTTGAGTGATGAGCAATGCAGCCGCCGTGCCACTAGGTGGCGACAATGCAATACCTTTATATCATCCGTCATACCTGGAATACCAAGACAACATTGCATGAGATCATTAAAGCAGAGTCTGAATCTGCCTTAGGGCACTTAAACACAACATGTTATACATTTAATTATTCTCCAACGTAATTCAACCTCCCTGAAATAGCAGCAAGCTTATAATACATTTTGAAGAGAACGCTCCAGACCGGCTCTGTATGAAAAGTGCCCTCAGATAATGTCTGTTATGATTCAGCGCTCTATACACAAAGATAATTTGAGGAAAATGAATTGCTCAGCTCACTAACAACCAGCTACGATAAGAACCACGGTATCGTCTTTCTCGTCTTGTATTCTTGATGTATTCTCTCGGTCTGACTGAGATGCGTGTCGCCCCGCAGGATCTACACGCCGTTCCCCGAAGACACCGAAACGGTCGGCGAGAGAGCCCTCAACTCCATCCTGAACGCCGCCATCATGATCACCGTGATCATCGTCATGACGCTGGTGCTGGTGCTGTTGTACAAGTACCGCTGCTACAAGGTACACGCGAGAACCCGTCGCTCCTCAGGCCCGAGCTCGCGGCGTTTGTCTGTTTCAAAGCGGTTCAAACGGCCTTCTCGCTGCAGGCTCGTGGTGGGAGGTTACTCATGGCGTCGCTACTGATAAAGCTCCATTTCATTCAAGTGCTCTCGGAAGCCGAGGGCGACGCATGGAATATATAATGCACAGTCTAGTGAATGGGGGAGTGATTTTAAAAACGCAGCCGGGGTGTTTCCCTCTAAATCATTCGGGCTCTCGGGTGGAGTTCTCCAGGTACTAACGGGCCGTTCTCACAGGAGAGGTTTGGACTCGCTGTGCCTGCTATTAAAGTGGCTTCATTACACTAAGCAGGCATGAGAATCCCTCACCTTTCGGCGAAATTCGCCGTTTTGAAACCAAAATAGGTGACTTACGTGAATCGTGTAGATCCGAAGAGTTTTTGTTTTGGGGTAGGGGGGGGGGGTCAATTGGCCGGCGTTTATGAGATTGGAGTGGGACGCGGAGAAAGTGTGAAGTGGTGCTCTTCGCAATAAAACATCTTTGATGGACGTGTCGCGTCTCGGCCAATCAGCGTCAAGATGTCTTCAGCGTTTGGTGGTTTAGGTTAGCTTGAATGTTAGACGCTACTTCTGCTGCTGTCGCGCTGCACGGTGGAGCGATGCTGACAAAGTACCCGTACGTTAAGAGCGATGTGATTTAGCATATTTTTAGTCTCAATACTTCATTAAAAGAGCGATCAGAGCGCACGCGCTGCTCCGTGTCGAGCTGTTTGCACGCGCAGCGCAGCGCTCACAGAGAGGGGCGTTAAGTGGCGGAATTTTCGGCTTTAAAAATAAAAATAAAAAAAGATGCCAGAAGTGAAATGTTTAAGTTCAGTCTGTAAAGTTCTGTAACTCTACAGCTGCTCTTCCTGATGAACTCTGTATCCTCTGGTCAGAGACTAACGGCCTCATAGTGTATCATCAATGCTATGATGCCTCCATGTAGTTTCATTAATATCTTGCTGTATTAATACTAATATTACTGCTATTTGTTAAGTGTTGAAAAAGTTGGTAAAAAGTGAACCATACAGATATTTTATTTATTACTATTATAGATAAATATACCAGTATCGTATTTATGGTATACTGTTTTTATGGTATTGTATCATGATATTTATGGCAGGTATGGTATAGAAGATCGTGACAACCAGGTAGAGGCAGAACAGACTCGAGGAACAGACTCATGGCTCAGCAGAGCACAAGACTTGAAGACTTGTTCACGCCAACAACAACAAAAAGGAAGTTGGTTCATGAATGACAATATTACTATTATTATAGTATTATAGGGCCCGATCACTGACTTGGTGTCAGAATGGAGGACCTATAGATTATCATACAACGTCCAACATCGATGTTCGTGGAAGTCACCACCAGCACCCCCGCGTGCCTATCCTCCTCACCTTTTTCACCCCTGACCCGTTTTCATGCCTGACTAAGGCAGGGCTCAGGAACCTTTTTGGCTGGGAGAGCCATAAAAGCCAAATATTTCTAAATATATTTCATTGAGAGCCATATAGTATTTTTAACGTATAATAAATTATATATGTCTTGCTTTTAATGCGACTTCTGGTGCTGCATGATGCTACGGGGGGGGGGGGGGGGGGCAGGTGACTTTTTATTTGCTCCGCCCCTAGAGACAGAAATGACATGCTGTTGTGTAGATACGATTAATAACAGACGTTTAGTTTAATAAAAGAACAAAGACGTCTTTAAGAAAAGGACCTTAAATTACCTCTGCTGTAATCTGGCGCTATAGAAAACATTACAGGGTGGCGGGCGGAGTTTTTTTTTTTTCAACTCAAAATTGTCTGGGAGCCATATGCCGTCACCTGAAGAGCCACATATGGCTCGCGAGCCAGAGGTTCCCGACCCCTGCACTAAGGTGTTCCCGTCCGTTCCGTCTGTAGGCGCAACGTCACGGCTCACCGAGGCACTTCAATGTCACGGAGCCAGTGCGACCATCGGAACACATTTGTTTTCCGTCATGTTGTAAAACAAAAGGTCTGTCGTCTGAAGGATGACAGATGTGCGTAAATTGTTCTTGACAAATAGGTGCAACAATCTGTCAACACGTTAATGTGTCGGTTTGGCTCGCGTCAGCAGAATGGATTCTCGTGTTGGCCCTTTGTTGTCGCTCCACCCGACCTGGTTGCCCAGGAAGTTTGAAACGGGCCCTATTGGGTATTTTCATGTCCTGATCTGCTGGAACATGAAATCCCACGTCTCTGATATGTGCGTTCGCAGGTGATCCAAGGCTGGCTCTTCCTCTCCTCCCTCCTCCTGCTCTTCCTCTTCTCCTACATTTACCTCAAGTAAGCCCCCCGAAGCATTCGCCCTCGTTTCGCCAAGGTTCCCCCCCCCACACTGTCGTGAATGTGAAGTTGTCCAACTCTTTACACGTCTCTGCTCCGTCAACCAGCGAGGTGCTGAAGAACTACAATCTGGCCATGGACTACTTCACCCTGGCGGTAATAATCTGGAACTTCGGCGTGGTGGGCATGATCTGTATTCACTGGAAAGGACCGCTGCGGCTCCAGCAGGCCTACCTCATCATGATCAGCGCCCTCATGGCTCTGGTTTTCATCAAGTACCTGCCCGAGTGGACCGGCTGGCTCATACTAGCCGTCATATCCGTCTACGGTAAATCCTCCTCTCTTTCTTCTGCTTTTAAGAAGAAAAGCACCACGGTTCAGTCCTCTGGGATCTATTTTTTTTTAGTGCTTGAGGAAAAATGGAAAATACAAATATAAGTGTGATCTAACTTTCATTCTTTCAACATCTTAAAGAAAGAAATCGATTTGGGACCCCAAATCAAATATATTAACATATTAACAACTAGAATGGGCACTCAGTAGAGCGCATACCTTCGCATATCACAAGATTGGGCATTGAATTATGAACATGTTGGCATTAGTTGCATGCCAATTGGATAAAAATTGACCGTGCTATGGTAAAAAGAAGATTTTGACCTTTTCATGACCTTCGTCGGGTGTCATCACTCGTCTGGTGACATCACTCGTCTGGTGACATCACTCGTCTGGTGTCATCACTCGTCTGGTGACATCACTCGCCTGGCTTCTCTCTCCCTCCACAGATCTGCTGGCGGTGCTCTGTCCCAAAGGGCCTCTGAGGATCCTGGTGGAGACGGCTCAGGAGAGGAACGAGCCCATCTTCCCAGCGCTCATCTACTCCTGTAAGGCGGACACTTGATGACCTCCATAACGTTATTCACATTTAGTTGTAATGAAACGGAGGTGGGGAAATAAACTTTTTTTGTTATGCGAGGAACACGCATACAAATAAATAATAAATAAATACATAAATAAATACACAGCGATCAAAACATTACCTTCCGCATTTTCAATGCGAAGGTAATCAGCACTTCATCTTCTTTCAGTGCACTAGTGACACCTCAGGATGCTATCGTACATGTCAAAAGTTTAAGAGAATCAACATTCTAAGCAGTTTTTAAAGTTTTAAGAGTAAGTACTAAGATGAGTTGCATTGGTAGTTAAACAGAAGCTCTGGAAGAAGTTGAAGTGGAATTTCAATTTGAGTTTTTCAACTTTTTTGAGGGGGGGGGGTTATTTTCTAGTTTTTCTTGCATTCAGTTTGTACCACAACACTCTGACTTCCCCCACAGCGACAATGGTGTGGATCGTCAACATGGCCGACACCGAATGGCCGCCGCCGAAGAGGAACTCGACAGAAGCGGCGGCGGCGCCTCAACCAGAATCTCAAGAAGGTGAGCGTGGGTGCGGGGCTAACGTGTGATCCGGTCCCTCGGGCGGTTTCCTCTCCAACGGGGCTGTTCGGTCTAACTGGTGTTCGCCTGTGTGCAGCCGCGGCCTCGCCGCCCGCCGCGGGCTCGCCACCCGCCGCGGGCTCGCCACCCGCCGCCGCCGCCACCCGGCCGCAGGACGACGGCGGCTTCAGCTCCACGTGGGTCAACCAGCAGCAGCACCAGCTGGGGCCGCTGCACTCCACTGACCAGACCCGGCGGGAGATCCAGGAGCTGCCGTCCGCTCGCCCTCCTCCCGAAGACGACGACGACGAGGAGAGTGAGTACAAATACACAAAAACACGGAGGACCGGAGCTTCAACTTAGTCGTTTTTTAAGAAATTGTTGTGAGAAACTTCAGTGTCTGCATCACTATATAGATTAAATGTTTGATTCCATTAAGTCAGCTGGTGTCTTTCCATGAAGAGCTATGAATAATTAATTTCACTTCTGCATACTGTCCACGTTATGACTTATTAATAACTCGAAGCAGAACAAGACACAGTTTCGGTTATTATTCTGTAAGACAAGACATTTAGTTTCACATGAGTTGTATATACAGGTATGTATAGTTGTTTTTTCCCGTCGGCAGTCGGGCTCTTCTTCTTCTTCTTCTTCTTCTTCTTCTTCTTCTTCTTCTTCTTCCCTCCTGGAGGCCTCCTCCACACACGTCACTTTAACATACACTTTAACTTAAACACACATGTCTCTTGAAACACACACCTAAACACTTTAACGTTATTTGTTTATCTTTATCTTATTTGTTTATCTTTATTTATCTTTATCTTATCTTATACTTAAGTTAATACACACTGCCAAAAAAAAATCCTCGTTTGTGTAAACATTCCTGGCAATAAACGGATTCTGATTCTGATATTTAACTAGTTCTATTGACAATAGATTATAAAACAACATGCTTTTGTAACCTAAACAAATGGAAATGTATTTATTTATCATTAATTAGCTAGAATTTCATTTTCTTTATATTGTCTAAATTGGAACTATTGTGTTTCTTTCCTATACAACTGTCTTTCTCTCCATAAATACCTTCATACACGAGACATCCAGCATTATCTTTAGTATTGAGTATTGTTATACCATCAAATACAAGTTTAATAGCTACATTAAGATCCGTTTTGTGCCCTGATACGAAGCCGAGCTCTGTAATTCAAACTCGTGCATTCCCAGATGTCTGCCTCTCGGCGTGTGACCTCGGTTCACTTCTCTTCAGAGCACATAAAACAGTTTTTGGGAACTCTTTGATGTGTTCCCCTCTCTGTGGAAGAAGTGCATTAGGAAGCCATTACTCGTTGCAATTGCTAGGTTTCACGTCCGTACTCTTTGGGGGGGGGGGGCTCTCTCCGGGAGTTAAAGCTTGGGTAAATACGGGGTCGGAGCGCTTGTTTGTACAGTAATTACAGTCGAGGAAAGGTTTTCTCCGGGGGTTTGGAGGGCGTGGAGCGGAGGCCGCCCTGACCGCGGTGTCCCGCTGTGTTCTCAGGGGGCGTCAAGCTGGGCCTCGGAGACTTCATCTTCTACAGCATGCTGGTGGGAAAGGCCTCGGCCACGGCCAGCGGCGACTGGAACACCACGCTCGCCTGCTTCATCGCCATCCTCATCGTGAGTGACCGCTTTTCGGTCGCCGATCTTTCCGACGCGCTCTCTCCCCTCCGTGTCTCACGTCCTCTGCCTCCGCAGGGCCTGTGTCTGACGCTGCTCCTCCTCGCCATCTTCAAGAAGGCGCTCCCCGCTCTGCCCATCTCCATCTTCTTCGGCCTCGTCTTCTACTTCGCCACGGACAACCTGGTCCAGCCCTTCATGGACCGGCTGGCGCTGCACGAGTTCTACATTTAGCCGGACGCCGCCCCCCCCCCCCCCCCCCCCCGATGACCCCCTCGCCCACGTAGCCCTCCGGCCAACAACACGACGGCGCTCCCTGGGGGGCGGGGGGGGGGGAACAAAGGGCGATGTGGGACCCCCCCCCCCCTGCATCTTCTCCTAAAGAACTCACGATGACGGGACGCACGTTGTTTTTGTTCTGCCTCTTTCATTCCGGCACCAACGGAGGGTTTGCCCCTCGACGACGGTTCTTAGATATTTTATTTCAGTTTTAAGCCAAGAAGTGAGATTTCTTGCTCGTCCCGGGAAACTCCTCTTCAAATCGCCGGCCGTCGGCCTCGGGCTTATTCAAACCGAGGAGTTAGTCAGAGTGTTTTACCTTTTTTTTTATTTATCCAGGGTAGCTTTCACTACAGCAGCAACCGGCTTCCTCTTCACACAGAATGATACCTGGGAGCTGCCCATCACAGTCCTCTACAACCGGGGCTTTGCAGCAGGTGCCTTGCTCAGGGACACCTCGTGGGGGGGGGGGGTTGGCTGTTTCACTAAATCTCCCTTCAAAGACTTTGATCAAACATCTTCATTTCTTTTTACTTCTGAGCTGCTGCCCCCCCCCCCCCCTCCCCGCTCCAAAAAACCCCAACTAAACCCAAGATTTTAAAAAGCCTTCGTGAAACTAACGGACGCTGTACGATGATGTTGATCACAGGTATGCGTGTAGTTTGATTGTGTATGAGCTGTCAGTCACCAGACGTGCTTTCTTCACCGCTGTTAAGAAGGGTTGAGACGTGTTGTTTTTGTTGTTTTCCCCACTCTGGAGGCGCGAGAACCAAAACGGAAAGATTGACACCGAGCGCGATGTCTAGAGCCCGTGAATCACCGGCACAAGAAAAGAAGAGGACAACTTGATTCGTCTTTAGAATTACGATCCGAGTATAAATGCGCCGCGCGGCTCGTCGCCACGTTTCCCGCCGTTGATTTAGCGTCAAATCACATTTGAAGAGGGAAGTTGACACAAACACTCACGCCTGAGACTCGCCTGCCACGTCAGTCCCGTTCTGTGAGCCACTGAGCAGTCGGCGGTCCGGTGCCTTGCTCAAGGGCAAATCAGTAGATGTAGTCGTTGTTGTTGTTATTGTGGGACAGAAATGTGCTTTTCATTCTCTTCCCCGACTGAGATTTGTTTTTGTTTTTTTCAATCTGTCCAGTGTTGTAACCTGTGGTCATCTGGTCTCAAGCTCTGACCCGTTTGGGCTCGAGCCGCCCTCACGACGCTCGCCCGGTGCCGTCTGGAACTATGCCTCATCAAAACACTTTGATTATTTCGACTATACGCCGACACCGGGTGTGTGCTTTTCAAGAAGTGCATAAGAGGCACTTTGTACTTTTTGAAACACGAGGGCGAATGTTAACGGGGTTCCTTCACAGATCAGGAATATCTGGGAGTGAAAACAAAGAAAACCTTTTTGACCTATCGATGTGCATGTTTTGAGACAAAAACTCTCGTTCCTGATGAAAGAGTTGAGCATTATTTGCTGAATCGTCTATTTTAACCATGTTAAAAACAAAGCAACAAGTTTTAAACCAAGGCAAAAATTCTGTTTTGGTTAAATATTAATGTCTGTGAACCCAAACTGGCTTCTCACATATGAGATGAAGCAGCTAGACGGAGGAAGACGAGCAGCACCGGTTGCTCTTTTGTTGTTGCACTCGAGTTTCATGCTTTCAGAGCAGAAAGAGGGAGACATTTAGTTTGTCATGAAACTTATTTTTGTTTTGAGGGAATATGTTGGGTGACTGTTTTTTTTCTGTCCTTCACATGCATATGTGTGTTATGCAAGGTTATTCAATTCAGATTGTGTTTTTTAATAAATAATGAAAGTTAAAGTACTTAAAAATTTTTTTTTCTGACGGAGTCGGACCAATTAAAAAAAGAAAGCGTTGAATAATGTCTTCTGTGCATCTCGGGGCGCTTTAGAAAGTCAGAAAATAACAATGATGATGTCATCAAGGTTTCGGCTTCAAGCGAGTACGCGCACATTTTTAGAAATGAAATACTAAATCTCAGGAATTCTAACAAATTATGGGTGAAACTTAATGCTGTACTGCGTAGCATGAAAACTATTTAGATGCTTTTCTTAAGTACCAGAACAAAAATGTAAAACTATTCCATCTTTAACATTCTGTAAACTCTTTTATTAAAAGGTACTTGTAGCACGACTGTCGCCGCTACCCGTGGGTTTCCCCCAAAAGCTCCAAGGATTCGCCAGGCACACAGAGGTTTCGTTGGAAGACATATTTATTTGGCTAACACGCAGACCGCAACACTATGCGTCTGCTCACCTCCCCCCCTCCACTCTCAACTGAGCCCTTTTATGAGGGTGGCCTCGGCTGCTGACTGATTGCCAATCACCAGCAGCCGAGGCCAAATTAGAGACAGCTGCCACAGTACTGAACCTAAGTAATTGTACATACATATTTCTAGCAGAATAGGCTACTTTGACAATTACTCTAGTGCTAGTACTAGGGCCTAATATAGTTATTATTATTGGATTATTACCACTGATGTATACATTTGTAAACAGCGTTACAATGTAGCAGGCGGAGCTAATTTTCTAATTAGTTTAATCTTTAATAATTGATAGCATTATTTATATATGCATTCTCACAGTGACTAGTGTGTGTGTATATATATGCACATGTATGTATATATGTGTGTATATATGTGTGTATACACTACCGTTCAAAAGTTTGGGGTCACTTAGAAATGTCTTTATCTTTCAAAGAAAAGCACTGTTTTTTCAAGAAAGATAACATAAATCAAAAATCCACACTATACATTGTGAATGTGGTAAATGTCTATTCAAGGTGGAAACGTCTGGTTTCTAATGAAATATCTCCATAGGTGTATAGAGGCCCATTTCCATCAACTATCACTCCAGTGTTCTAATGGTACATTGTGTTTGCTAATCGCCTTAGAAGACTAATGTCTGATTAGAAAACCCTTGTGCAATTATGTTAGCACAGCTGAAAACAGTTATGCTGGTGATATAAGCTATACAACTGGCCTTCCTTTGAGCTTGAAGTTTGAAGAACAAAACTATTTATTCTACTCAATATTCAATTTTCAAAATTTTTTTAATATGTTCTATTCAATTTGTTCTAAACAATTTCAAATGATGAAACTTTTCAACGTTAGTTTCAAGAGATAGGATCAGAAAATTAGAATATTATGATAAAATTCTTTATTTTCTGAAATAAAAACAAAATTTCATGCATTCTGCATTTTACAAATCAACTGGAAATATTGCAGCCCTTTATTTTTTTATCTTATGATATGGCTGATTACAAAGGCAGCAAAGAAAACAAAACTCTCCTATCTAAAAATTAAAATTTAATATTTCCAAAAAAAAAAAAAATTTATAACAGCTGAGTGTTTGTCAAGGCTCAACCCACCCTTGTGTTTCTCGAAAGATTAGACAATTCAAAAGTTTGTTTAATAATACCCTACTAGTATACTTTTTCATGATATTCTAATATTTAATAAATACTTCAAATATTAATCATTATTTCTAACCTTGTCAATGTCTTGACTATATGTTCTATTCAATTTTCAATTCATTTGATTAATAAAAGTGTGTTTTCATGGAAGACACGAAATTGTCTGGATGACCCCAAACTTTTCAACGGTAGTGTATATATGTGTGTGTATATATATATATATATGTGTATATGTATCTGTATATATATATAGGATTACATGTACTAGTCATTGTCAGACTGACTGGCTCTGAATTGTATTGTTAAAATATTGTCCTTGCAGTCCTTGATGAAATGCATGTAGTTGCTCTCCACCACTTTATATTTGTTCAACACTAAACCTTAACCTGTGTAACGTGAGGTTTTACTTCCAGAAAGCTGGACTGATCTCTCTATTTGCTCCCTTCACATGGAGGTCAGAGGTCGGCGTTTTACTTCTTCAGAGTCGCTGTTGTCTCTGCTGCATCATCTGCTCTCAGTGAGCCGAAGCCTCCCGGACGTCGACACAAAGCATCTCTGCGGTCCGAGGGATCGTTGTGTAAATTCCTCGGCGTGCCGATGCTCCGGTATCCCGCGCTCGCCGACCCCCGATGCCAATTGGCCGGCGAGCGCTGTTGGGGCGCTGGACGCAATAGCTGTCACCACGGGGACCGTCTGGCACGGTGTCACAGTATGGCAGTTTACCCAGAATGCTTAGCCTCATACTGTGACTTACCTAACAAGCCCTCGACGAGGCCTCTTTTCTGGCTCGGCTGGTGAACCGCACAGTTAATTCCATAAAGCTCCTCCTGCGCCCACCTGTTCTGCTCTGTTTGGGCTGCTTTCCCAGAAAAAAAGATGAACCCCCCTCTCAAGACTTTCACGATGATGAAGAATCCCCATTGAGAGAAATTTGAACTTTCTGTTTCTATTTCCTTGCAGATGGGAAATTTGACATTTCTTTTCAGGCGTTTAAGCCGGTTGAGCGGATGAGACTGAAGAGTGAACTGAGCCTGTCGATCACCGTCATCCCCTCTATAGGGAGGACTTAAGCAGGAGACGATGTGGCTGTGAGTCGCACCTTGTGCGTTACAGGGTTCCCAGGACAGCCGTGCTCAGGGGATTACCGGGCAAGGAGGGACTTCTGCTCCGTGTGAGACGTGAGGAATTGAGGATTACGCTTCAATAATCGCAGACACTCAACGGCACCGAAGAAAGGAGCTAAAGCCCCGACGCAAAGAAGAAGGAAATACCCCGCAAAAGGTGAATAGAAACTTCTCCGAGATGTCCAAGGACAAGCTGGAGGGCTCGGTGAAGCGCATGGAGGAGACGCTCTCGGACACAAAGGAGAGGCAGGCGCAGAAGCTCAGTCGGCAGCTCTGAAGGACCCGCGAGGATGAAGGACCCGCGAGGATGAAGGCCCGCGGCGGACGTGACCTGGAGAGAAACTGAGAGCGAGAAAAGCAGCTTGTTGCAGAATGTTTCTAAATACTGGGCGGGCATGAAGGCTAAACTGGGCACAGCAGTTTTCTTCAACATATAGAAAGTGAACTCACTTTTATTTATAAAATTAATTAAAAATTGAATAGAAAATATAGTCAAGACATTGACAAGGTTAGAAATAATGATTAATATTTGAAGTATTAATTTTGTTCAAGCATTATTACTTTTTTTTTTTTTTTTTTTTTTTTTGTTTTACCATAATGGTTGCTAGTTTGCTGTAAATAACACACACTACACATACTCACGTTCAAAGTTTGGGGTCATCCAGACAATGTCTTGTCTTCCAAAACTTTTATTTATTTATGAAATGAAAAAAAAATAGAATAACATAAGTCAAGACATTTGACAAGGTTAGAAATAATTTTGTTCTTCAAACTTCAAGCTCAAAGGAAGGCCAGTTGTATAGCTTATATCACCAGCATAACTGTTTTCAGCTGTGCTAACATAATTGCACAAGGGTTTTCTGATCAGACATTAGTCTTCTAAGGCGATTAGCAAACACAATGTACCATTAGAACACTGGAGTGATCGTTGATGGAAATGGGCCTCTATACACCTCTGGAGATATTTCATTAGAAACCAGACGTTCCACCTAGAAGAGTCATTTACCACATTAACAATGTATAGAGGTATTTTTATTAATGTTATCTTTATTGAAAAAACAGTGCTTTTCTTTGAAAAATAAAGACATTTCTAAGTGACCCCAAACTTTTGAACGGTAGTGTATATATATATTTTCTTTATTTTCTGTAAAAATGCAAAAAAAAACAAAATTGCATGCATTCTGGATAAATTAAAATCAACTGAAATATATTCTTTTTTTTTAATATGATGATATGGTACAGCTTACCAAAAACTCTAAAATCCTATCTCATAAAATTTTAATATTATATATGTATATGTGTACATTTTAGGTTCGGAGGGGATGGATGTGAAGCTTAGTAATTTGAATGTTAACATAAATCCTGTGGCTGAGGGCTCCTTTTTAAAGCCACGGCTCGACGTAATGACCAGGAATCAATACTGGAAGTCTTCCAGAGAGGCGGATGTGTAAAACGTGGACTCTGGTTGTAAACGGGTGTTTTCATTAGGTTTCTATAATTGAAACGACAGCATGCCGAAGCCAGGCTGCACTGCCCACTGTAAAGAGTTTATTCGCTGGTGTTATTTTTGTTGTGACGTGCCCATGAGAAGTGGGTGGCCACCTATTTCTGGTGATTGTAGAGTCAAAGTGTTAAGAATACCTGATGATCCCTCCCTACTCTTAATCTTGTGAGGTTCAAGACCTCAAGGTGTGCCTCCCTCCACACGTGGTCACCGTATGTAGAGAGTATCATACATTTCCTCCAATAAACGTTCAACTTGAAGACTATAAATGGTGCGGTTTGATGTTCTTTGAATGTAATTATTGAGCGATAATGTTGTAAAAACAAGTGTAAACCCAGTTATAAAAGGCATTCAAGCCTTTTATAACTGGGTTTACACTTGTTTTTACAACATGTATAAATAAAGTAACATTCAAGATCTAAAAGTGAGACATTATTTTCTTCCTTTTTGGATAAAAAGATCGACACAATGCTCATGTCTGTATGCTAGCTACAGCTAGCAGGCGGTTAGCTTACTTTAGCCTAATCGAAAAGAGTAAACAGCTAGCCTAGCTTTGTCAAAAGTTAACATCAAACATCACCGCCCCTAAAGCTAACGGTCATTTCATTTTTAGATCAGTGTTAATGAAGTGTGAGAGGATATGTTAATAGTTTACAGGAAGTGGTGTACAAGACTTTTTCTTGCTAGCTCCGCTTTCCACTTCTCCTCTAAATGCTAAGCTAAGCTAACCGTCTCCAGGCTGTAGCTTCATATTTCAAACAAACAGAGTGGTATCAGTTTTCTTATTAAATTATATTTATCTCCCGACTCTTCCATACAACAGTGGTGTAAGGTACTTAAACACAATCAAGTACAAAATGAACTGTAGGCTACTTCAGTATTTATTATTATTTGATATCACTTTTCTCAACTGTAGTTCAGAGGTAAGTATTGTACTTGTTACTTCACTTTTCAATGCAGGCCTTTGACTTCTAACAGTTTGGTTTTAGCAACTTTTACTTGAGTAAAACCGTGACGTCCTTCACTGCCCAATGAAAGTGCTGCATGAGCTCTTTCCAGATACTGGACGGACATTGTGTTTAGGAGCGAAACATATAATACACTATAAAGAGACGGTTAAGATGAAACTCATTTCACGTTTGATGGTCCATTGAACTCAAGTGGTGTTCCGTCTCACAGAAGACGTTCCTTCCCTTTAGAAAGGTTAGAGCTACCTGTGCGGTGATTTTAAACATTCATACTGACATGGAAAATGACTCTTCCGTGAAACCAGATCAACACACATGTGGCTTAAATTGGTTTTGGTGGCATTAAAGCTTTTCTTGGGTTTATTCCCATGTGTGGAACGCGATCTTGGAGCCACAGTGTCTCTCTCGCTCTTTCAAACACCCTCATGAATTTATGAAGCAGTATAAAGTTAGCCGAAGACAAGTACACATTACACCCAAGATGTGTTATTTTTTAACGCAAGCCCACAATTACATAACACTGCACAATTTCTGCAGTTGTGTGTGTTTGTTTTTACAAGCCAGTTGTTTAAAACCTCAGCCCCCAAAAAAGAAGCGAGAGGAGGGGTGTACAATCTGTTTGGGAAACTACCGATGTTTAAACACAGCGTTGGTGGTTTCCTCTTTAAACCCCTAAATAATCACTTTTCTATGTTATTCTCAAACATGTTGGGGGTTATGCATCAATTAAATTGGAAAATTCTTCAAAGAGCCTTTGTGTATTTGAGATCAGTCTTTTCAGTTGTTGAGAAAACAAAATGAAAGATTTAACTTCAGGGATTGATTTTATTTGTTTTGTTGTTTTTAGATTCAGAGCATTGCAATAGCAGCAAACAACTATTTGTATTGTGAGGATGTAGTGACGTTCATCCATCACCATGTTGAGGGCCATGTGGAGACGAATGTGCACCCCCAGTTGGTTTCAAAGGCAAGAATCTTCTCTTTGTGACATTAAATCAGGTAAAAAAATAAGAAAATATAAAATAATTGATAAACAAAGCAGATTTCGCAATTGTTATTATAAGCCACGCGAACGCGCCGCTTCGGGAACGGCGAAGTCGGGACATCTTGGTCAAACATTATTGGTCCCCAGAGGGTGAATCCTACAGATCTTGCTCTTTTCCTCATATCGCCTCTATTAATCTTTTATTTTCATCTAAATATCTTTAAAACTAGTGAATGGATTACTGTGACACGTGGCGGTCATTTGTGGTCCCCTTAGCCTACGATGGATTAACGCCCTCCTCCCGGTACACATTTCAGTCCGACACTTTTGTTTATGTCTAAATACCTACAAAACTAACAACTTCTTCAGGTGCATTCCCTTGTTTGAAGCAGTAAACCAGGATAAAGCTAAAAAATATTGAGTGCTACTGTGCTAGCAAACATACAATGTTCTCTTTTGACAAGGTCATTTAACCCTCCTATTACCTTTGGGGTCAATTTGACCCCATTCAATGTTTAACGTCTCTAAATAAATGAATGACATAATTTGTGTTGCTTCATATTTCATGACTTTTCCTAATTTATTGGGGACAACTGGGAAAACATCAAATTAAATTTTTCACTGGCCTGTACACAACTTCTACGCATCGGTGTTCTTCGGGGTCAATTTGACCCCACGCTGTTTTTCACTGTGTAAAACATATAAGAACTAGAATGGGCACTCGGTAGAGCACAAACCTTCGCATATCACAAGATTGGGCATTGAATTATGAACATTTTGGCATTAGTTGCATGCCAATTGGATACAAATTGACCGTGCTATGGTAAAAAGAAGATTTTGACCTTTTCATGACCTTGACCTTTGACCCGATCGATCCCAAAGTCTAATCAAATGGTCCCTGGATAATAACCAATCATCCCACCAAATTTCATGCGATTCGGTTTACAACTTTTTTTGTTACGCGAATAACACGCATACAAATAAATAAATAAATAAATACACAGCGATCAAAACATAACCTTCCGCATTTTCAATGCAGGTCGTCAACAAACAAACACAAAGTACCTGACACTTAGACTTGGGAAACAATATTAATTCTAATAATTGTAATTGCTGTAGTCAATTTGACCCCAAGGGGACAATATGTTAGTACATTTGAAGCTAACAGGAAAGTTAACATTTTGGGCCCATGTCAGCTAAAAAAAAAAGCCACCTTTTCCTTTCGCATTAGCCCTTCACAGGAGATGTGTGTGTGGTTATCCTGGTATGTGCGGTGTGTGGAGGGGAGAACATTATAATGACATGGAGCGAAGTGGAGGGGGAAGCCACGGGGACCGTATGACAAACGACACGCTGGTCAACTGTTATTTTTAAAGCCTGAAATTACCGAGTGTCCGTGAAGTATCCCCCCGTGTCGGTCAGGAGAGGCTCGCTGCTTAAAAAAGAAGCGCGCCGATGACGCAGCGGAGGAGGTTCAACCGAGAGGACTTTCTCTGCGTCTCCTGGTCGGTTTCCTGCAAGACAGATAAAGAGAGAGAGAGAGACAAAGGGCTGCAGCCAGAAAACCCTCCTCATATATCCAGGACTTTGTAGAACCTTCCAGACTTCCAAGTCAAAACTCCCAGAGAGAAACCAGCTGTCAGTCGGTCCTGCGCAAGGACGCACCAGCGGCTCATTGGACTCCAAGAACACCGCATTTAAAGCCACTAAACACGGTGAGTAGTTCTGAGGTTTCTTCTCCTATTGCATTTCTTTTAAAATAACAGATGAATCCCTTCTTCTTTTCTTTTATCTGAGGAAGACGAGAATATTAGAGGAGATGGAAAAGATACGTTTTACACTGGGAGAAAGGTTAATAAGAAAGTTTATAGACGGACGGAACCACAGTTATGATGAATAACAAAAGCAGTTGTGTCAAGAAATGGATATCACGCAACAACAACAACAACAACAACAACACACATCGAGATGTGACACATAACTAACCTGAGATTCAATATAATAATGTTGAGTCAACAGAGACAGAATTAACACAGGAAATACAACATAGTTCAATCTATATAGAAATATCATTCATATAATAGTTTCCACTCAGGATCCATTGATGATTTCCCAAACTGACCAGGTTCGCGTACAGAACACAAGACACTGCTTGCCCTCTCTGAGTAACGAATAATTGGGAATCTGGGTCGATAATAGCTTGTTCAGCCTGAGGAGAAAGGCTTTGTGAGCTTTAAAACAAATTATTGATTGCACTCAGGGGAAGAATATCATTTAAAAGATTAGGTAATAAAATGTATAAGAATTTAGGTGATTATTAATGCAAGTCAAGCCAAATATGTGCCTATTGCTGACTGACATGTGATGGGCTGCAGTGACTTTGATTTGAGGTTTATTGCTAAGCAATACTTTCTTTATTGTGTCTTTAAGTATTCAAAGTATGTGATGACATCATCATGTCTGCAGCACGAGGGCAGGAGATCTGTTATGGTCTTCAGCACGGGACCCTGATATTCCTGACTGTCTATAACTAAAACATATAACTCTGACAGGACCATATTTAAGATTAGACATTAGTGCAGTTCAGATTAGTGTATTTGTTAATGGGGAAATAATGAACAATTTGGACCTTCAATTAAATTTAAACTTATCATTCAATAAAATGTTTGATTGTGCCACTTTTCTCTATTTAATATAATGTTGTATTTAACATCTTTTAGTTTTGGTTGTAAGAAACTATTTGAAAACAACAACCTTTGATCCTGGCAACATGTCATGGCGTTTATCACAAGTCCATGACATTTTATGGACTAAACGACTCATTGGTGGATGTTACAAAACAGCCAACAGATGCATTAGTAATGTCACTAATGACGAGGGTCATTAACTTCCTCAAAGCTTCGTCTCCATTGAGGTGCCCAGACATCTCAGCTCCACCTAGTGACGATGACTCCATCATGTTGCTCAATCCTGGGCGTGTGTTGCGGCGACCGTTGTTTGTGTCTGAGAAGGATCAGACTCGTCTTCTCTCCTCTCTGACATCACCGCCGCTCTGACTTGTTGACTGTTGTCCGCGGGGTTTAACGGCCATCACTGCCGGGGCATCTGGTCGCCATGGCAGGCGGGGTCAGAGGTGGTTTGGCAGCTCCGGCCGACCCCCTTCTTCTTCTCTCTTTCTCAGAGGTGCAAGACACACCCTCCGTTTGCCCCGGTGAAAACAAACAAACAAACAAACAGACAAACAAACAAACAAAGGAGACTTTTCTAGCTAGGTTAAGTTGACGAGCCAGCGGAGGGAAATCATAAGGCTGCCGTTTAAAGTTAGAGTGGCCTTACAAAAAGGGGTGTGGCTTTAAAAAGCGTTGGTGATGATACATACGCTGTGTTGTCTTTGTTGGTTAAATTCACAGCTTCAGTTACTTCACAGTCACAACTGCAACTGTTTAATTTCATTATCGATGAATAATAATAATAATACATTACATTTAGATTGCGCTTTTCAAAACATTCAGACACTTTCTGGCTATTATTTTCTCTATCAATCATTCAGACCATAACATTTAGGAAGATAATGAGAAAAAGAGTCTCCAATCCATTGCGACAGCAAAACCAAAATATCTATTACAGTCAGTAAATGTTTTGGCATTTTTGCTTTAATTTCCCACTCCCAAACCTCGAGGATTTCATCAGACATGAGCTTTAATAACTGGAGCCACAGATGCAGCTGTAGATCGTCTGCTGTGGTCGATGGCTGAGAACCAAACCACAGAACTGTTGAATCATGTCTGTGTCTACGTTCAGCTCGATGATCTGCTCAAACTAAATCATTACCACACACTCTGATTTATGGCCCCGGCTTGTTGCTCAATGTGTAAAAGGCCCCATTAGTCACTAACTGGCCGTCTCCTCTTCTTTCTGTTTCTTCTCAGGGAACGACGAAGATGCTCCTGCCTCTGGTAACCCTCCAGCTGCTGTTGGCTCCAGTGCTCATGGTAAAGTCCCCGTAGATGAAGAACGGGAAACTAATGGACACTAATCACAAACACAGAATTATTGAAGATATACAAGTATTATGAGTATTATAAAGTTAAAGCATTATTACAAGGTTAATGTTGTTGTTTACATTGTGATGAGTGTATAAACTGGTGTGTTGTGTCCAGGTGCCCGGTGTGGATCGCTGGGACTCATGGGGTCCTTATGGAGAATGCAGCCGGAGCTGTGGCAGCGGAGTGACCGTGAGAACCAGAAGCTGTATCACACACAGGTACGTCTCCTACCTTCCTTCTTTCCTTCCTTCCATCTTTTCTTCCTTCCTTCTATCATTCCTTCCATCGTATCTACCTACCCACCCACCTACCTAATACCCTTACAGCCTCATACCCTCATTCCTACTCCCTACCCACCTACCTACTACCCTCAACCTACTCCCTACCTACCTACCTACAGTCTATCGTCATACCTAGTCAATACCTACCTACTACCCTCACCCTACTCACTAATTACTACCATCAACCTACAACCTACCTACCTTCTACCCTCATACCTACTTTCTACCTACCTACCTCCCTACTAGCCTCATACCTACTCCCTACATACCTACCTGATACCCTCAATCTACTCCCTACCTACTATCCTCGACCTACTACCTACTACCCTTGACCTACTCTCTACCTCCCTACCTACTACCCTCATACCTACCTACTTACCTACCAAATTACTAGCTGTATACCTACTCCCTACCTACCTACCTACCGACTACCCTCATACCTACTCCTTAACTACCTACTACCCTTGAACTACTCCCTACCTACCTACTACCCTCATACACATCTACCTACCTACCTACTACCCTCATACCTACTCCCTAACTACCTACTACCCTTGACCTACTCCCTACCTACCTACTACCCTCATACCTACCTACCTACCTACTACCCTCATACCTACTCCCTACCTACCTACTACCCTCATACCTACCTACCTACTACCCTCATACCTACTCCCTACCTACCTCCACCTACCACCCTACCCTCATGCCTACTCCCTAACTACCCTTGACTCCTACCTACCTACCTACCTACTACCCTCATACCTACCCCCCAACTACCTACTACCCTTGACCTGCTACCCACCTACCTCATACCTCACCTACCACCCACTCTACCTATACCTACCCTGCCTCATACCTACCTACCTACCTACTACCCTCATACCTACTCCCTAACTACCTACTACCCTTGACCTACTCCCTACCTACCTACTACCCTCATACCTACTCCCTAACTACCTTCTACCTACTACCCTTGACCTACTCCCTACCTACCTACTACCCTCATACCTACCTACCTACTACCCTCTTACCTACCTACCTATCTTTATTGCCTTACATTTACAGAAACATGCCTGTCTGAACACATGCACCACCAGTCTGCCTCCCTTTGACACACTTCATTGTGAGTCACTTCATTGTGAGTCCCTGAATACACTTGCAGCAGGTAGTGAATGGAGCTGATTGAGAGGTTCATGGTCACAGACTGTATCTTGATAGTAAAAGAATGCCTTGAAGCCAGGATGACGTGGACTTCTCTTGCATCCAGAGCAGACTGCAGGGAGGGGCCCTTTAATATTAAACTATATTTTCTGGCCGTTGGTTGCTTGTCAGGACGACTCTGCTGAACACGCTATTTTTTGTTATTTTTAATTATACTTTATTTTAAAAGTTTTTTATTCCACTTATAGGTTGTTTTGTAACATCTGACTGCACAGGACTGAGTGGGGAGTGTTGTTGCCGGCTTTCATTGTGAATGTTCATAGCTGGAATCCAGCCGGCGTATTGCCTCATGTAACCCATACAGTGATTTGTCTTCATCAGAATCAGAATCAGAATCAGAAACAGGTTTATTGCCAAAGAATGTTTTCACAAACAAACGAGGAATTTTTTTTTGGTGGAAGGTGCAACATTTGGACATGACAAACAAACAACAATCAACGCGACGGAAAGACAACAAATAATGTGAGAGTGTTTGGGTGTGTGCTTCAAGTGGTGTGTTTTAGTTAAAGTGCATGTTAAAGTGACGTGTGTGGAGGAGGGAAGAAGAAGGAGGAGGGAGGAGGAGGAGGAAGAGGAAGGAGGAGGAAGAGGAAGGAGCGGAAGAAGGAGGAGAGAGGAAGGTGGAAGAAGAGGTGGTAGTCCTGGGGTGACAGTCAGTCAGTCCCGGGACCATTGATGAGGCCGACCGCCGGAAAAAGCTATTGGTGTGGCGGGTGGTCGTGGTCATGATGGATCGCAGCCTCCCCGAGGGAGGGACTCGAACAGGAGTGTCCAGGGTGGAGGGGTCGGCGACAATCTTTCTGGCCCGCCCAGTGACCTGGAAGTGAACAGGACCTGAGGGAAGGCAGATTGCAGCCGATAACCCTCTCGGCCGAGCGGATGATGCCTGCAGCCTGCGCTTGTCTTTGGCTGTGGCTGCAGGGTGCCAGACGGTGATGGAGGAGCAGATGATGGACTCAACGATGGCCGTAGAATTGTACCATCATCTTCCCTGGCAGGTTGAATTTCCTCAGCTGCCTCAGGAAGAACATCCTCTGCTGGGCCTTCTTGGAGATGGAGCCGATGTTCAGCTCCCACTTGAGGTCCTGGGAGATGATGGAGCCCAGGAAGCGGTAGGACTCCACAGCGTCGACGGGGGAGTCACACAGGATGAGAGGGGCGAGTGGGGCTGCATTCCTCCTGAAATCCACAACCATCTCCACTGTCTTCAGAGCGTTGAGCTCCAGGTTGTTCTGGCTGCACCAGGTCACCAGGTGGTCAGTCTCCCACCTGTAGGCGGTCTCGTCCCCACCAGAGATGAGTCCAATGAGGGTGGTGTCATCCGCGAACTTTAGGAGCTTGACGGACTGGTGACTGGAGGTGCAGCTGTTGGTGTACAGGGAGAAGAGCAGAGGGGAGAGAACACAGCCTTGGGGGGAACCTGTGCTGGTGGTCCGGGAGCCTGAGACGTGTTTCCCCAGCCTCACGTGCTGCTTCCTGTCGGTCAGGAAGTCTGTGATCCACCTGCAGGTGGAGTCGGGCACGTGCAGCTGGGAGAGCTTGTCCTGCAGCAGGACGGATGATTGTATTGAAGGCAGAGCTGAAGTCCACAAACAGGATCCCATGAGGTTCCCGGGAGTCCAGATGCTGGAGGATGTAGTGAAGGGTATGTTGACTGCATCGCCTGCAGACCTGTTGGCTCTGTAGGCGAACTGCAGGGGTCCAGGAGTGGGTCGGTGATGGTCTTGAGGTGTGACAGGACCAAGCGTTCAAAGGACTTCATGACCAAAGAGGTCAGGCATATATGCCTGTACTCATTGAGTCCTGTGATCTTGGGTTTTTTGGGGACGGGATGATGGTGGAGGCCTTGAAGCAGGCTGGAACGTGGCATGTCTCCAGGAGGTGTTGAAGATGTCGGTGAACACCGGAGACAGCTGGTCAGCACAGTGCTTCAGGGTGGAGGGGAGACGGAGTCCGGGCCCGCTGCTTTGCGGGGTTCTGCTTTTGAACAGCCTGTTGACAGCTCTCCAGGATGACGAGGGCGCCGCTGAGTTGATGGAGGGTGCTCCAGAGGTGTGAGCCCCTGATGGGCTGGGGAGGGTGGGCTGATGGTCTGTGGCTTGTTGGTGGGGCTGTGGGGATGGTCTCAGGACTGCTCCATTGTCTTTCAAAGCTGCAGTAGAACTTATTTAGCTCGCCTGCCAGAAGCACATTGTTCATGGAGTGGGGGTGATTTGGGCTTGTAGTTGGTGATCTGCCTGAGCCCTCTCCAGACAGAAGCAGAGTCGTTTGCTGAGAGCTGCTGTTGCAGTTTCTCAGAGTACAGTCGTTTAGCATCTCTCACCGCCTTGCTAAACCTGTATTTGTCCCCACTCCTGAATGCCTGGTCCTTCTGCAGTCTTAGCTTCCTGAGCTCCGCTGTGAACCAGGGTTTGTCGTTGTTATAACTCACCCTGAGCTGGATGGAATACAGCTGTCCTCACTGAAGCTGATGTAGGAAGTTACAGCCTCTGTGTACTCATCCAGGCTGTTGGTAGCAGTCCTGAAGACATCCCAGTCAGTACAGTCCAAGCATGCCCGTAGATCCTCCAGAGCCTCACTGGTCCACTTCTTGAACTTCCTCACCACAGGTTTGCAGAGCTTTAGTCTCTGCCTGTATGAGGGAATCAGATGAACCATGACGTGGTCAGAGTTTCCCAGTGCAGCTCGAGGGACGGCGTGATAGGCCCTGCTGTTTGTTCTGCAGCAGGGTCCAGGAATGCCTCTCTGGTAGGGCAGCAGTGGTCAAATGCTCTTCTCTGTTGGGGCATTTAATTAACTGTCTATATTGGGGGTTATTGGCTGAGGTTTTGTTTAATTTAAAAGTACAACAAAACTAAAGAGTCCGTGGTCCGCCCACACAACGGCGAGGTCTGTTGTGCCTGCTCACTCACTTTCTCGCCGCGCATAAAAACCGCCAGATGAATGATGCGCGAAGTAACGTGGGGAGAGAGGTTTGCAGTGAATTTATGCACTCCAGGTCCGGGCGCGAAGTGCTGTCGGATCACCGCACCGTTGCACCAGCCGCTGTTGAGGTAAAAGATTCCAGATTCCTCCACCCTTTTTTTCCCGGAGAGCCCGTGTCCGGTCCGGCCGAACAGCTGGAAGCCAGCGAGCTGGAGCGCAGAGTCTGTCGACTGCCATGATTCCGTGAAGCACAGAACGGAGGATGAGGAGAAGTCTCTGTCTCTCCCCACCAGCAGCTGGAGTTCGTCCAGTTTGTTGCACTGAGCGGACGCTGGAGAGAATATGCCCGGCAGCGATGTACGAGATCCAGAGCCGTAGCACGCAAGCGCCCCTGATCGCTTCCTTCTCCTACCTGTGCACCACCAGTGAGCAGAGCACCCTTTACAAAATGTCCAGTATCTCCACAGAAGTTAAAAACGTTGGAAGTAAATCCGCTGGAGTTGTTCCCCTGATGTTCAAGAGCTCTTCTCTAGTGAAAGAGCTCTGGGAATCCCAGCAGAAAACAGTATTTAAAACGAAAACAACAAAAAACATCGACCACAAGACTGAGAATCCAGGCGGCGCCTCATGCCATCAGGAAGTGCAACATGAGGGAGAAGTGGTGTGTTCAAATATGAGATTATTAGCAGCAAAAACTACCAAAAGTATCAAAAGTAAATGGACTCATTCTGCAGAAAAATGTCCCAAACTCCCAATATTGGCGCCAAATTGACACATTAGAACATTAAAATGCTTGTACATTTCTAATTATTAGTAAAAACTCAAATAATTGAATATTCTATAATAACAACATATAGTATTAACAATAATTTGAT
Source organism: Pseudoliparis swirei (assembly GCF_029220125.1). Taxonomy (NCBI): domain Eukaryota; kingdom Metazoa; phylum Chordata; class Actinopteri; order Perciformes; family Liparidae; genus Pseudoliparis; species Pseudoliparis swirei. Next base: position 21,357,368 of record NC_079398.1, on the reverse strand, counting down.
TAAAAAAGGACATGTTGGATTTGCCTTGTCCACGAGGAAGAACGTCGACAATGAGTTGTTTCTTCAACGTGTCCAAACTGTTTTCTGATTCATCTGTTTGAGGCTCTGTTGCATTCAAGGGAAGGAGAAACTGTAGGACAATATAGTTTTGTTCTGCTAGTTCTCTGTAGGGTGGGTGAAGTTTGGTGTTTTCCATTGATCTGTGTTAGATGCTGGTTTCCAACATGTCCAGTCAGTCAGTGAGTGACTCAGCCTGTCTGTCAATGAGTCTGTTTCCTGTATGAAGAAGTCCCGCCCACTGCTACCTATTTAGTTGAACTATGTCAAATCTTGTCTGGCAGAATTACACCTATAAATACTATAATTAAACTGCTGTTGATGCGTTGGGTGCTCCCATGTTAGTATAAAACAACCTCACCTCGTGGGCTATAATCTATTTACATTTTCTGCGCTCAATCAATGTAGCTTTTCTGTTATGTGCCTTTGTGAATTTTAAAATACAGCTTGATGCTCCAAATGCTTATTTTCCACTCCAAAAGGCCAGAAATCGAAGGCTGGATGTTGCCACTGAGTGTTTGGACATGTTTCAGTTCCGGTCTTGGCGTGCTGACAGGAGCGCGGCTTGTTTTGAAAGCTTAAGGGCAGGTTTCTCTTGGAGGTGACGTAATCATGAGTTATCAGCGTGGCTGCAAGGGAGGGCGGCAAAACGATCTCAGCTCAGGGGTGACGACGTTGAGGCTTCTCTTGATGCTGAGAGCTTGTTTTCTTTTTATGACATGCAGAGATTAAAGAGGAGTGCCACTTAATCTGTCTGGAACTTGATATGTAGACAGTCTGAGCTGACCCATACAAGTTTTTTTTTATCAAAGTTGAGTCGTAAAAGAGGCAAAAGGGGATTCCTCAGCACAAATAAGGTGAATGAAAACACATATTCGGGATTGAAGGAGGCATCCATCATGAAAGCATGTCATCTGTGGCTTTAAAGGAGCTTTCCAAAATGTGAAAAAAAATAACGACGCTAATGCGATCCAAGTTTCAGCTTTCAGCGTTTCTGAAAAAACAGAACGTTTTTTCAGAAACTGAAAAATATCCTCTTGCATTATAGGAAATTTAGGATTCATCAGTTTTAGAGGCTAAAAGTCAGTATATCTGCTTCACTTTTCACCCTCCTTTGTTAAATATGTCTCTCACAGGTCCCCCAACTTTATGCCAAGTACAATACTAAATCTCTGGAGTACCCCTTTAAAACTGAGCAAACTAATGAATCATTAAAGGCTTATTACCTTCGCATTGAAAATGCGGAAGGTTATGTTTTGATCGCCGTGTATTTATTTATGTATTTATTTATTTATTTATTTGTATGCGTGTTATTCGCATTAAAAAAAAGAGTTTTAAACCGAATCGCATGAAATTTGGTGGGATGATTGGTTATTATCCAGGGACCATTTGATTAGATTTTGGGATCGATCGGGTCAAAGGTCAAGGTCAAGGTCATGAAAAGGTCAACATCTTCTTGAATCGCATGGAATTTGGTGGGATGATTGGTTATTATCCAGGGACCATTTGATTAGATTTTGGGATCGATCGAGTCAAAGGTCAAGGTCATGCATAGGTCAAAATCTTCTTTTTACCATAGCACGGTCAATTGTTATCCAATTGGCATGCAACTAATGCCAACATGTTCATAATTCAATGCCCAATCTTGTGATATGCGAAGGTATGCGCTCTACCGAGTGCCCATTCTAGTTTGACTCAGTTCTTGTAGTGAACTTTATCAAGATAAATCCGGTTTGATCCGTACAAATCATTCCATCATGCTCTGTTTCCTCCACTCAGGACTGACGGAGGACACAACTGTGTGGGACCAGACAAGTCTTACCGCACCTGCAACATCCAGGTGAACCAACACACCGAAAACAATGTGTCATTTTTAAACATTGTGTGTCTTCCTTATTTAATTGAACCATATATAATTTTTTAAAATTATATCTGATGAAAGGCTAATAAACTTTGTTCTCCCATCGTTCCGCTCAGGACTGTCCCGAGGGATCCAAGGATTTCCGTGAAGACCAGTGCTCCCAGTTTGATGGGACTGACTTCCAGGGGAAACTCTACAAGTGGCTTCCATATTATGGAGGTTAGAAGTGAAGTAAAAGTAGCAAATAAAAAAGGCTCCAAAACACCCACTAAGATACATGTACTGAGCCACGGCTGTGTTGCATATATGAATCATCAAATCGGGAGGTGAGCTTTATTCTCAACCGAAGCTCGTGTCTCCGACAGCGGAGAACCGCTGTGAGCTGAACTGCATCCCGAGAGGGGAAAACTTCTTCTATCGTCACCGCAGCTCCGTGGTCGACGGGACGGCCTGCCACCCCGGGCGGAGGGACGTGTGCGTGGAGGGAGTCTGCAAGGTAGGCTGCACCGAGAATGGACACGCACACACTTCATCCGGTCAAAGAAACCTGAAGCCGTTTGGAGAGTGAATTTGTTGAATTCTGAATACCTTCGCATTGAAAATGCGGAAGGTTATGTTTTGATCGCCGTGTATTTATTTATTTATTTGTATGCGTGTTACTCGCATAACACAAAAAGTATTAAACCGAATCTCATGACATTTAGTGGGATGATTGGTTATTATCCGGGGACCATTTGATTAGATTTTTGGATCAATTGGGTCAAAGGTCAAGGTCATGAAAAGGTCAACATCTTCTTTTTTCCATAGCACGGTCAATTTTTATCCAATTGGCATGCAACTAATGCCAACATGTTCATAATTCAGAATCAGAATCAGAATCAGAATCAGAAACAGGTTTATTGCCAAAGAATGAATGTTTTCACAAACAAACGAGGAATTTTTTTTGGTGGAAGGTGCAACATTTGGACATGACAAACAACAATCAACGAGGGAGGGAGGGAGTGGGAGGAAGAGGAGGAGGAAGAGGAAGAGGAGGCGGGAAGAAGGAGGAGAGAGGTGGAAGAAGAGGTGGTAGTCCTGGGGTGACAGTCAGTCAGTCCCGGGTCCATTGATGAGCGACCGCCGTCGGGAAAAAGCTATTGGTGTGGCGGGAGTCGTGGTCATGATGGACTGCCTCCTCCCGAGGAGGGACTCGAACAGGGAGTGACCAGGCGGGGAGGGGTCGGCGACAATCTTTCTGGCCCGCTTCTGTGACCAGGAAGTGAACAGGACCTGGAGGAAGGCAGATTGCAGCCGATAACCCTCGGCCGAGCGGATGATGCCTGCAGCCTGCGCTTGTCTTTGGCTGTGGCTGCAGGTGCCAGACGGTGATGGAGGAGCAGATGATGGACTCAACGCCGTGTAGAACTGTACCATCATCTTCCTGGCAGGTTGAATTTCCTCAGCTGCCTCAGGAAGAACATCCTCTGCTGGGCCTTCTGAGATGGAGCCGATGTTCAGCTCCACTTGAGGTCCTGGGAGATGATGGAGCCCAGGAAGCGGTAGGACTCCACAGCGTCGACGGGGAGTCACACAGGATGAGAGGGCGGGTGGGGCTGCATTCCTCCTGAAATCCACAACCATCTCCACTGTCTTCAGAGCGTTGAGCTCCAGGTTGTTCTGGCTGCACCAGGTCACCAGGTGGTCAGTCTCCCACCTGTAGGCGGTCTCGTCCCGCCGCCAGAGATGAGTCCAATGAGGGTGGTGTCATCCGCGAACTTTAGGAGCTTGACGGACTGGTGACTGGAGGTGCAGCTGTTGGTGTAGAGAACAGCAGAGGGAGAGAACACAGCCTTGGGGGAACCTGCTGGTGGTCCGGGAGCCTGAGACGTTCCCCAGCCTCACGTGCTGCTTCCTGTCGGTCAGAAGTCTGTGATCCACCTGCAGGTGGAGTCGGGCACGTGCAGCTGGGAGAGCTTGTCCTGCAGCAGGGACGGGATGATGGAATTGAAGGCAGAGCTGAAGTCCACAAACAGGATCCTGGCGTAGGTTCCTCGGGAGTCCAGATGCTGGAGGATGTAGTGAAGGGCCATGTTGACTGCATCGTCTGCAGACCTGTTGGCTCTGTAGGCGAACTGCAGGGGGTCCAGGAGTGGGTCGGTGATGGTCTTGAGGTGTGACAGGACCAAGCGTTCAATGCCCAATCTTGTGATATGCGAAGGTATGCGCTCTACCGAGTGCCCGTTCTAGTTGTTGTATATTTTGCTGATCGAAATAAACTAAACTCAAACTTAAACTCAAACTTGATCAAATCACATGTTGGAAAATTCCCAGTTAAACTTCTCTGCCTATCATTGTTATATCTTAGCTTAAGTCATTCTGAATCAATACTTGTGGTATGAAGAGCAGGTGCGTCAGATACGTGTTTCATGTGAGTTGTAGCTACAAGTTTTGAACCCTATTTATAAAAACGGTGGCGTTTCTTCCTTCTCTACTCTAAAAAAAAAAAATGGAAATTGTCAAAAACATCTTTATGAACTAAAAAATTTGCCTAAATTCAGAATTGATAAATCTCATCAAACCATTCAGATGAAATGTGATGCGATGAGAACATACAAAATGAGACGAGCGTCGTCGGTTGATATCAAAGAAGTTTATTTTTATGATCAATTTCCCCTTTTTTCTAACATCACTGTTGCTATTTTATTTGTATTATTTATTTTTCGTACTTTCTCCGTGTTTAAAAAAATCTTTTAGTTGCTTTTCTACTTTTATTTCTAATATTTTGCAAGCCGCTCGCCTGCAGACGTGATCAGCGCGACTGTCGTCCGTCATTTTACGAGTAAATCGAAGTGACGGGAATGAAACGTGACATTAACCAGAGTGGACGCGGCGACAGGAGCTGAGCAGCAGGGAGGACGATTAGTTTCACGATGAGGGAATATCAAACACTTCTTCTGCTCTCAGGTCATTACCTCCTCCTCCTCCTCCTCCTCCTCCTCCTCGTGAAACACCTCCTCTGTTTAACCCGTGACATCATGTCTTCATCACCTCCTCTGTGGGGAGCGGCTGTCCACAACCCACTCGGTTCTCACGCCTTATTGTTGAACCTCATCGTTCCGTTGCTTTTTAAACTTTCGCGTATTTAACCTCCGGCTCCAGATTGTTTGTTGCGTGGTTACCTTCGCGTTGAAAATGCGGAAGGTTATGTTTTGATCGCCGTGTATGTATTTATTTATTTATTATTTATTTATTTCGTTTATTTATTTATTTGTATGCGTTTTACTCGCATAATACAAAAAGTATTAAACCGAATCGCATGAAATTTGGTGGGATGATTGGTTATTATCCGGGGACCATTTGCTTCGATTTTGGGATCGATCGGGTCAAAGGTCAAGGTCATGAAAAGGTCAAAATCTTCTTTTTACCATAGCACGGTCAATTTGTATCCAATTGGCATGCAACTAATGCCAAAATGTTCATAATTCAATGCCCAATCTTGTGATATGCGAAGGTATGCGCTCTACCGAGTGCCCATTCTAGTTTTAAGATTGTTTCTTTCTCAGAAACATTGTGTTCCCACAGGTCCACTTGTCTTTTACACCTTGTTAAAGCAAGTTTTGGTTTGGCTGTTCTGGGATTGGACTTTTGCCTGTTTCAGGGTTTCTGTTGTAAAGTTGATGCAGCACATTTCTTATGTGCAATTTTAATTTTTGTGTTGGTATCCTCGTACTTAAATAAACATTATGTGTGTTTCATCATAACGATACCTGTAACCTGTCGGAATTTCGAAGACCAAAATCAAAACACTGGCAACAGACACCGAGTCCTTCACATTGTTAGGATGAAAGAAACGACGAATCTCTGCACACGAGGAAAACTCTGTTGAAAAAATATTAATTTAATTCTTACAGAGTCTTATTGATTGTTCTGCAAACGGTTTAGAACGTTACGTATCTGCATCATCATCAAGTTCCGGTGCCCCTTTAAAGCAGCTGCTCCTGTGACTGGACGCTTGCTTTTTTGAGGCTTTATGGAGTAAAGTTTCCTTTTTCTATGAGCAACGTATATTTTAGTGTTTATATTCTTTAATCAACCGCCGTTTCACAAAAACACCCATCACGTGTGTGTGTTATCATCACTAAACCTACTGGGAGCTGGTGGATTGTTTTCCTTGAAAAAGGCCGCTATCCGCCCCAACATGCTCACTGAGGAAACCTTTTCCCTCCTCAGCGTCTCGGCTGTGACGACACGCTGGGGTCTCTTCAGCAGGAGGACGCCTGCCTGCAGTGCGGGGGCAACGGACAGACCTGCTCCCAAGTCAAGGACCGCTTCTCGGTCCGCGACCTGCCGACCGGTACGCTGCACATTCACTCCCACCAGATGTTTTCAATCAGCTCATTTTCTCACACCAGAAGATGATTCCCTCTCTCCGAGGTTCCACACAGCGCCGATATCTTTAGTCCGACTTTGCAGCACTCTGTAGATTATGTGTGTGTGTGTGTGTGAAATGAGTCGCGTCTCGTTTTCATCTCAGGCTACAACCAGATGTTCATCATCCCTGTCGGAGCCACCACCATCAGCATCAGAGAAACAGTGGCCACGCGCAACTACCTCGGTGAGTTTGTGTTTTCAGAAAAACGGACCGAGAGGATCAAAGAAGTAGTTCACGGCTTTGACGCACATTTTAATTCTATCCTGTATCTACACTGACTGTAACCTCTGTGCACGGCCAGCTATCAAGAACCTGCGTGGTGAGTACTACCTCAATGGCCACTGGGTAATTGAGTTTTCCAGGTCGACACCCATCGCTGGGACTGTGCTGTACTACCAGCGAGGAGCTGAGGGAGACAATGTGCCCGAAACCATCATCGGCCGCGGCCCCACCACCGAACCCCTGGTCGTTGAGGTAACATCGACTGGTGTCTTTGTCTGCTCAATACCTCTCCTTAAAGCTGATACAAAGGATCACATTTACATGACATGTGACTCTCCCCAGCTCTACTGAGCCGTATACCCTCTTTTAATTCAACGTTTTGGATTTACATCCTGCAATTTCCCCGTTTTTGTCCACTTTCTCTGTTCAAATAGCCCTAAAAAAAAAGATTTAAACGTTACCCGCTCAGCGAAAAACTGAATTTAGCAGCTAAAGAGCCAAATATTCTCCTCGTAAGTCAGTGGAGAGCCAAACAGAGCTAAACTAGAATGGGCACTCGGTAGAGCGCATACCTTCGCATATCACAAGATTGGGCATTGAATTATGAACATTTTGGCATTAGTTGCATGCAAATTGACCGTGCTATGGTAAAAAGAAGATTTTGACCTTTTCATTACCTTGACCTTGACCTTTGACCCGATCGATCCCAAAATCTAATCAAATGGTCCCCGGATAATTACCAATCATCCCACCAAATTTCATGCGATTCGGTTTAATACTTTTTGACTTATGCGAATAACACGCACGCACGCACGCATACAAATACACGGCGATCAAAACATTACCTTCCGCATTTTCAATGCGAAGGTAAAAAGGAGAGTAAATATCGGACTTACGTTCACCAGTTGGACACAAATTGTGTTGCAGGTTTCGTCCTCTAGGGACCGGGACTCTTGTCTTTATAAATGGAGTTTCATTTTTATGTCCAACCCTCTCCTCTCAGCTGATCAGCCAGGAGCCAAATCAAGGAGTGGAGTTTGAGTATTATCTTCTCAATGGACGCTCCAGACAGGGCTACTCCTGGAGTTTTGGATCCTGGTCTTCCTGCAGCAGAGAGTGTGGATCAGGTCAGAGTCTCAGATAAACAGCATCCCCTCAGGCAGACCAGGACTTGTTCAAAGCTTTTCTTAATTAACCTGCTTCTTGTAAAAAAATGACACAACCGTTCTCATCCTCACCGCCGTCAGGACACCAGTCTCGCTCGGTGTTCTGCACCGTTGACAACGAGGCCTACCCCGACTATCTCTGTGCATCTCTGCCGAGGCCACAGAACAACCGTACGTGCAACCCCCACGCGTGCCCACAGAGCCGCAGGTAAACGACAGTCCAATTTCACCTGTTAAAAAAAAGAAGAAAAAAAGTGACATTTTGCTCCAAATCCAGATTTCATTTAGTTTTTTAGATTGTTGGCTTTTTTTTAGTTGGTGCTCGTAAAAAAGTGTAAACAGCAGCAGCTTGTTGACGGTTGTTGGTGTGTTGTTGTGACTGTCTGTAAGGATGGCGTACCTGTACCCACCACAGTTGTGGAGATCCTCGAAAAGGCCCCGAGCCTTTGTGTTCAGGTAACTCGGGCTCTTTCGACGTAAGCTTAAGCAGGGGGTCAATCGGCTCAGCCCCACAACCATATGTTTTTTAATTTTAAAACTGTATCATCGGTCATGATCTGAAATAAGAAAATCTTTAATTACCCAAAAAATATTATAATAAATGTAAACGTCCCTAGATTTTAGGTTTTAGAAAAGGACGGCACTGATCCTTCGCTTTAATGACCCATTCTTGGACGCCTACTCTCTCACCGGGTTATGCTTTCCTCAAAGAACCTCTGTTTACCTCCATCTGTACTATGACGATGGGCTCCATGGCTTAGAATGTCCCTCTTGTTGCGTAGTCTGGTTGTGAGTGCCTCAAAGGAAAGGTTTGGGCCGGTGTCAGGCTGGGTCCTGTGGGTCAAGCAGGGGTCGGAGATACTTCAGTGACTCTCTGGATTCCTTCGCTTGCTGCTCAGATGAAGTCGACCGTGTGTGCCTCATTTCCTCAAAACAAAGACCGGTTGACCCATGTGATTGTGGTGTGTGTGTTGGTGTTGTACTGAATGTCTAGGTGTGATGTTTCCATTTGCGATTACGTCTAGTCGATAAACTTAGAAAAAGAGAGCAGAGATTAATTTTTTTTTCTTAAAAAATTTTTTATTTTTTTTTATTTGTGAGTCAGAGTGAAAATTGGCCCCACATACCCTGAATATACGGGTATGGCATGCTCGGTTGAAGCCGAGTCCCACTGGGATGGTTCCAAAACTCAGGTTTCCGCAGCAGGTAAAATAGCAACTCATCCAGCGAATCTTCAGCCCCCTGCTCAGTGGTGGGAGTGCCTGCCACCTGTGCGATGGTTGGGGGTTCGAAGTAGCCCTCAGCACCCAAGTCACCGTTTTTGAGCCGCTCATTTAGAGTGATTTGTCGTTGCGTGTCCTTGTACTTGACAATGTCAAGGTATTTTTGACTCTCCCCTATTAATTGTTGCATTGCCTGTATGGTACACCAACACATCAAAGAAAAATTAAAAATGATCAAAACAAAGAAAAAGAAATACACACAAATTTGTTGATCGTATAAATATCACAAAGAAATAAGAATACAATTGAATATGTTTGGGTCTTTATGTTTTCTGTCATTTTTGATCTTTGGCTGTCCTTTGCAATGTCTAAAGAATTTTCAGAATCAGAATCAGAATCAGAAACAGGTTTATTGCCAAAGAATGAATGTTTTCACAAACAAGCGAGAATTTTTTTGGTGGAAGGTGGAACATTTGGACATGACAAACAACAATCAACGCAAGGAGGGAGGAGGGGGTGAGGAAGAGGAGGAGGAGGAAGAGGAAGGAGCGGGAAGAAGGAGGAGAGGGAAGGTGGAAGAAGAGGTGGTAGTCCTGGGGTGACAGTCAGTCAGCCCCGGGGTCCATTGACGAGCCCGACCCCCGAGGGAAAAAAGCTATTGGTGTGGCGGGAGGGCGTGGTCATGATGGCCCGCAGCCTCCACCCCGAGGGGAGGGACTCGAACAGGGAGTGTCCAGGGTGGGAGGGGTCGCGACAATCTTTCTGGCCCCCTTCAGTGACCTGGAAGTGAACAGGACCTGGAGGAAGGCAGATTGCAGCCGATAACCCTCTCGGCCGAGCGGATGATGCTCTGCAGCCTGCGCTTATCTTTGGCTGTGGCTGCAGGGTGCCAGACGGTGATGGAGGAGCAGATGATGGACTCAACGATGGCCGTGTAGAACTGTACCATCATCTTCCCTGGCAGGTTGAATTTCCTCAGCTGCCTCAGGAAGAACATCCTCTGCTGGGCCTTCTTGGAGATGGAGCCGATGTTCAGCTCCCACTTGAGGTCCTGGGAGATGATGGAGCCCAGGAAGCGGTAGGACTCCACAGCGTCGACGAGGGAGCCACACAGGATGAGAGGGGGGGGTGGGGCTGCATTCCTCCTGAAATCCACAACCATGTCCACTGTCTTCAGGCTTTAGCTCCAGGTTGTTCTGGCTGCACCAGGTCACCAGGTGGTCAGTCTCCCACCTGTGGCGGTCTCGCCCGCCAGAGATGAGTCAATGAGGGGGGTGTCATCCCGGGAAATTTGGAGCTTGACGGACTGGTGACTGGAGGTGCAGCTGTTGGTGTACAGGGGGAACAGCAGAGGGGAAGTTTTGAACCCTATTTATAAAAACGGTGGCGTTTCTTCCTTCTCTACTCTAAAAAAAAAAAATGGAAATTGTCAAAAACATCTTTATGAACTAAAAAATTAGCCTAAATTCAGAATTGATAAATCTCATCAAACCATTCAGATGAAATGTGATGCGATGAGAACATACAAAAAGAGACGGCGTCGGGGGTTTATATCAAAAAGTTTATTTTTATGATCAATTTCCCCTTTTTTCTAACATCACTGTTGCTATTTTATTTGTATTATTTATTTTTCGTACTTTCTCCGTGTTTAAAAAAATCTTCTAGTTGCGTTTCACTTTTTTTTCTAATATTTTGCAAGCCGCTTTGCAGGCGTGATCAGCGCGACTGTTCCGTCATTTTTCGAGTAAAAAAGGAATGGTGACATTAACCAGAGTGGCGGGCGACAGGAGCTGAGCAGCAGGAGGCGATTAGTTTCACGATGAGGAATATCAAACACTTCTTCTGCCCCAGGTCATTTCCTCCTCCTCCTCCTCCTCCTCCTGCTCCTGGAAACACCTCCCTGTTTAACCCACATCATGTCTTCATCACCTCCTCTGTGGGGGGGGCCCGTTCACAACCCCCCGGTTCTCATGCCTTATTGTTGAACCCTCGTTCCGTTTCTTTTTTAAAACCCGTATTTAACCTCCGCCCAGATTGTTTGTTTGGTTACCTTCGTTGAAAATCAAGGTTATGTTTTTATCCCGGGATGTATTTATTTATTTATTATTTATTTATTTCGTTTATTTATTTATTTGTATCGTGTTACTCGATAATACAAAAAGTATTAAACCGAATCGCATGAAATTTGGTGGGGTGATTGGTTATTATCCGGGGACCATTTGCTTCGATTTTGGGATCGATCGGGTCAAAAAGGTCAAGGTCATGAAAAGGTCAAAATCTTCTTTTACCATAGCCCGGGCAATTTGTATCCAATTGGGATGCAACTAATGCCAAAATGTTCATAATTCAATGCCCAATCTTGTGATATGAAGGTTCGCTCTACCAGTGCCCATTCTAGTTTTTAAAATTGTTTCTTTCTCAGAAACATTGTGTTCCCCAGGTCCACTTGTCTTTTACACCTTGTTAAAGCAAGTTTTGGTTTTTGTTCTGGGATTGGACTTTGCCTGTTTCAGGGTTTCTGTTGTAAAGTTGATGCAGCCCTTTCTTATGTGCAATTTTAATTTTTGTTGGTATCCTCGATTTTAAAAAAACATTATTTTGTTTCATCATAAAATACCTGTAACCTTGGAATTTCAAGACCAAAATCAAAACACTGGCAACAGACACCGAGTCCTTCACATTGTTAGGATGAAAGAAAGCGAATCTCTACAGGTTTTGGGATTAATCATGATTAATCACATATTACCGATATTCTCCGGTATATTTGTGAGTATAGAGATTTATGACAAAAGGCGGATATATACATTGCCATTCTTCTATTCAATGGTGCTGCAACTCAGCAGTTGTTAGCAGTTTTCTTCCATATGGAACATTAATGCATCTTCATCTAAACAGAATGTTTAACCACTCCTGTTACCTTTGGTCAATTTGACCCCCATTCAATGTTTAATATGGAAGTGTTCTTTAGGGTCAATTTGACCCCAGGCTTTATTTCACTGTGTCAAACATATGAAATATCAACTTCTTTGTTTATTTAGACTATTTGGTAGTCAACAAACAAACATAGTACCTCACACTTAAACTTGAGAGCAATATTAATTCTAATAATTTTCTGGGTTTAATTGACCCGAACAAATATGTTCGTAAATGTAAAAGTGTGGAAGTTAAACAGAACATGTTTTCTCTTGTTTGTCTTATGCTCCTGTGATACATCTAAAAGGCCTCTAGTCTTCCTCGCAGCTGCTGGGGCAAACTGACTGTGGGTTTTCTTCATGAACTGGGCCGTGATGAAGGGACGGCGGGACACCGCTGCAAAGCTGAAACCTCACCGGCCGGACAGGTGGACAGATTGACAAGTGACTTTGCTCGGTCTGATGCGGCGCTGGGCTCTACGCCAGCGCGCGAGGCGGGTCGATAAAGTGTTAACGCAACGGGAACAAAATGACATGCTGCTGTGGAGACCGGTTGACGCGACGTTGGTTTAATAAAAGAACAAAAAGGCGTGCTCACAGAGAACATGTCAGAGGCGAGACCCTTTAATGTCGATTGATCTACCGACACTGCGCGCGATGGGCTGGCAGGTCGCGATCGACGTGTTGAGACCTGATCGACAGGAAGTAAAATGTAACAAGGTTTCCGGTCGAACTGCGGAAGGATCATTACCGATGAACAGACCCCGTCTGCGAGGCGGACAGAGTTCAGATTGAAGTGGTGTATTGGAAGCCCATTTTGCAAGTGACTTTTTTTTCGTCCCGTCGACCAACAACAGACGGATTGGAAGCTCATTCTGCGCATGCGTTAAATGCGTAAAAAAAAAAAAAAACTAGTTCAACCTGAAATTGGATTAACTGAGTTAACGCGTTATTTTTCACAGCACTAAAATAAATATATAAATAAATATGTATAAATATATATATATAAATAAATATGTATATAAATATATATATATACATAAATAAACATATACATATGTATATAAAATATATATGTATATAAATATATATGTATATAAATATATAAATAAATATATACATATGTATATAAATATATATATAAAAAAATATGTATATAAATATATATATATATTAATATATATATATACAGGACTGTCTCAGAAAATTAGAATATTGTGATGAAGTTCTTTATTTTCTGTAATGCAATTAAAAAAACAAAAATGTCATGCATTCTGGATTCATTACAAATCAACTGAAATATTGCAAGCCTTTATTCTGATTTATTGCTGATTATGGTTTACAGCTTAAGAAAACTCAAATATCCTATCTCTAAATATTAGAATATCATGAAAAAGTATACTAGTAGGGTATTAAACAAATCACTTGAATTGTCTAATTAACTCGAAACACCTGCAAGGGTTTCCTGAGCCTTGACAAACACTCAGCTGTTATAAATCTTTTTTTTTTCTTGGTCTGAGGAAATATTAAAATTTTATGAGATAGGATTTTAGAGTTTTCTTAAGCTGTAAACCATAATCAGCAATATTAAAAGAATAAAAGGCTTGCAATATTTCAGTTGATTTGTAATGAATCCAGAATGCATGACATTTTTGTTTTTTTAATTGCATTACAGAAAATAAAGAACTTTATCACAATATTCTAATTTTCTGAGACAGTCCTGTATATATTTCTTTTTGGAAAATATCTTTGTTTTTCTTGGATTTATCTATAAAGAAGATGCTTAGCTCTGGGACTTGCCTGTAATCATGAATTCAAAAGTCTTAGATGTAAAACCAAGCTTGCACGAGTATCACAAACCTGAGCCAGAAAAGTCGTATAAGCCTCACACACTCCATGCAACCTATTTGAATTCCTATTGAATTCCAGATTTGTCTTTTTACATAACGTATAGTTTCCTTCCTTGCACTTCATTTCAAATGACATCAAACAATATGACCATTAACGGATGAATCTGCGCCGCTGCGTCCGCAGTGCTCGGCGAGCTGTGGTTCAGGCCGGCAGACCAGGGAGGTCACCTGCGTCGGCTCGGGGGGAACGCGGCTCGGGGAAAGCTCCTGCGGCGCTCTGCTCCGCCCGACCGCCGCCCGGCCCTGCGAGGAGGCGGCCTGCCGACGACAGACCGGCTGGCACGTCGGAGACTGGGGACTGGTGAGCGTGACGGGGACCGATGGGAACACCGGGATGCATTCACGCCTTCTCCGCTCGACAGTTATTCGATCTAATCTCCCTGGGTTTCTTCCCTCAGTGCTCCGTGAGCTGCGGCTCCGGCTCGCGGGAGCGTCAGGTGATCTGCTCCGACCCGCAGAGGAACCTGTACCCCGCGGTGCGATGTGACGCCGACCCCAAGCCCTCCACCGCGGAGCGCTGCAACGGCCAGTCCTGCTCCGGCCCGCAGGGTGAGCGCCGGCATCGCGGGCCCCAGACGCTCTCACACATCTGGATCGCTGTTTGTGCCTCGCCCGGTTCCATCTTTAAATAAAAGGACACACAGATGTTTCGGGTTCAGAATGAGCGGTTGACTTACTGCTCTCGTGTTTTTGGCTTTGTTTGTTTGTTTGTTTGTTGATGCTCTGTGTGCAGGAGTTCCCAGCATCCAGGACACACGAGGACACGACAACACTCAGACGGGTTTCCAGCCTCATGGGCCGGACCACACCACAGGTTGGACTCAAATAAATATGACACACACGTGTAAAGATCGGACAATTAATTTTTTTAATTGCTTGAAAAATAGGGGGTCTCCAAAGTTACGATTGAGTAAATATTTTCGCAGCCAAATCGAATTGTTTACGGGTGATTCGACTTTCGTCTCATTAAAATGCATTTCATATTTTACTCTTCAGGCCTTACACGAAGGCGTTAGAGTCGTGCATGAATATGAGATATACGTTTACAGTTAAATACAATTCCTCCTCAGCATAGTGGAGGTTGGTTGATGGAATTTTTTTGTTTGTGCACGCCGTCCAGCGGCGAGCATGAACGTGATCGTGTGTAAACAAAGCCTTACCCGCCATCTGTAATATCACTTATACCGGTGACTCTCTGGGAAATAAAAATTACAAAGCATTTTAGACCAAACTATATACACTACCGTTCAAAAGCTTGGGGTCACTTAGAAATGTCTTTATTTTTCAAAGAAAAGCACTGTTTTTTCAATAAAGATAACATTAATCAAAAATACACTCTATACATTGTTAATGTGGTAAATGACTATTCTAGGTGGAAACGTCTGGTTTCTAATGAAATATCTCCAGAGGTGTATAGAGGCCCATTTCCATCAACTATCACTCCAGTGTTCTAATGGTACATTGTGTTTGCTAATCGCCTTAGAAGACTAATGTCTGATTAGAAAACCCTTGTGCAATTATGTTAGCACAGCTGAAAACAGTTATGCTGCTGATGTAAGCTATACAACTGGCCTTCCTTTGAGCTTGAAGTTTGAAGAACAACATTAATACTTCAAATATTAATCATTATTTCTAACCTTGTCAATGTCTTGACTATATTTTCAATTCATTTGATAAATAAAAGTGAGTTTTCATGGAAGACACGAAATTGTCTGGATGACCCCAAACTTTTGAACGGTAGTGTATGTGTTAACAAGATATTTACAGCAGCAACTTTTCCATTGTGGTTAAACCAAACAAAAAAAACGCTTAAAAAAAAGTGTGATGGCGCCCTAATAATTGCTTCCTCTCAGTTCCTCGGCACTACTTCCACTCTGATATAACTCCTGTCCATTTGTGGACCACCCCCCCCTGTCCCACCACTAATTATCCAGGACATGTTTTCAGGGCTCCGTGGGCATTGTTGGCCTGATTAAAATGTTTCCGAAGCACTGAAGTGTGGAAGTGTTTCTGGAATGTTCTGTTCTGGCATTCTGCAGCAAGAATTTAAAGTCATGTGCGTTCACTTCCTGTGAGATTGTTCCCTCTGGACGGATGGGACTTCTTGTCCCTCTGTTCCCCGCTTCCTCTTAACCATCAACACGTGTTTCTGGTGAATTGTACATTTGTGTTTTTTTCTCCTTTATGTGCTCTTTTTGGATTGGATTGAATCTATTGTCAGGGCTCTCAAGTTTTGAAGACAGGCAAGAGTGACATTTCTAAAGCGACGTGTGAGCTTCTCTTCCGTGTGGACGTTAACTCGCCGCCCCGCTTGGTTTTTATCGCAGCCCGCCGGCCGGAGACGTATCCGAGCCAGACGAACACGGTCCACGACCCTCAGGGCTCCGCCCCCGCCCTGCACTGCAGCCAGTCCCATTACGGCTGCTGCCCGGACGGACGCACTTCGGCCGGGGGCCCCCAGGGTCTGGGCTGCCCACATGTGCCAGCCCCCGTCCGGCCACACTGCGTCCAGACCAGGTATCCAACCTGTCGTTTGGCTCCGGGGACATACGGATCCTGTTCTAGAGACACGGGTGTCCCTCTGACCGGAGCTCGTGAACACAGAGGTCACCACTGAGTGACCGGAGGTTTTCTTAGACAAGTCAGAGGAAGAAGTGAATCAATATTTGTGGTACAGAACATCAGATGTTCTGGAAAGTGCTGCAGATAAAACAGGTCGGAGATTATTCCTCTGATCTGAGGAGCTGAGCTCACACGGATTTCTGAGCTGAATAAACTCACCGCTGTAAGACAGTTAAAGTGATTCTTATATATATATATATACACCAACATTAATTATCAAAGAATGATATCAAATTGACAGAGCTGGCAGTTCTTCTGGGCAGCCTCATCAGTGTGAACAATACAAGTCTGCTTTGCTGGCACCAGACGGACAGTGTTGGGTAAGAAAATGTAACAAATCATGCATGAATCTATATTCTGAGTTTCTACTAAATCTGCAGAATTATAATTTAAAAGCATATGTTCCATAACAATAAAATAAATCTCACAGCAAACAAACACGAGGTCACACCACTTCATGTTCATTCATCAGTGACTCAAAGTGTTGACTGTATTCACCAAGCCGATAAGGTCTCATTCATATATCAATGAAGTGAATAAAATAACAAATATGTCATATGTGACATCTGGTGATTTTGAATATGTGTCGGTTGGAAAAGAAAGCCCACAAAGGAAGTTGAAAAAACAGATGCTATAGGTTTAATCTGCCCTCAAGTCAGTTTGACATGCGAGTCGGGCATATCCAACTTATTCTGGAGAAGGAACAAACTGACAGTTCTTGGTAAGATAATAAATAATTGGTTATTTGTCTGACACCAGAACAAAAGACGCCTTGTTGTCAAGGTTCAGATGTCTCTTCAGACAACTGCAGCTGATTTCGTGATGTCCTTTGTCCTGGCAGAACCTGGACATGACGTCCGTGACAGTCAGACTTCACCAAAGGGTGTCAAAGCCACGAGCATGGAAAGAAGAAGAAGCCATCTGGCCAGTGGTCACCCAGACCACGCCGGCGTCTCTGAAGGTCGATGGAGGTCACCAGGTCATACAGCGCCGCCGCTCTCGCACGCAAGTCTTCAGGATCAGCAGCATTGGGTCTTCGCCAAGACTGGTTTTATCAAGAGTCACCTGCAGCGCCCGCTCAACGGGACGCACACGGAGCTCTAACACTCCATCCTTCTCAAATTTTCAATGCACAAACATTCCGTGACTCAACAACAGTAGATTTATCTCCAGACAATGCATAATAAACGCTGTTCGACATTCAGGTCAAGGATCATTTGCTTTGTCTTGTCCTACTTGACCAATCGTGTTTAACAAAAGGTTATAATCCTTGCATGATGCAAAATGAAAAGTTCATAATTCAATGCCCAATCTTGTGATAACGCTTCACCATGCTCTAGTTTCTTTATGTGTTTGACTTCTTCACATAGAATCAAAAATTGAAATATTTATGTGAGATTCAACACTAATAAAATAAAATAAATGTTAATTTAAAAGTTCATTTGTTATAAAAAATAAACCATAATATAGGATTGCATCAAGTGTTGTAAATAGTTTTAAAGTGGTGAACTGCACAAGCTGAACAAAAAACCCTGGGAGTGCCGTTAGTCCGTGATGAAATAAAATAGAAATATTTTCATTTCTTAATAAATAAAAAAAGGTGATTCCAGCAAGTGCCTTTTTAAGAGCAGATTTTTGATAAGATAATATTGTGATTATTCCTACTCTGTACTCTAACTGAATATGTTCCCTGACATTTGTATTTAAATTGAGTTGTATCCTAATCATTTGGGTTTAACACTGCTAAATTCTACATTCAGTCATTTTTAATTCCAATAAACATTCAAACCTATAATTTGGCTAGAAATGGAGAGTGACGTTAAAAATTAAAATAAGTTCATTATTGACATGGAAACCTCGAAAAGAATGATCTTAACTCGACGTCCACTAACTGGACCCTCGGTGCATAACCAGAGACCATAGTCTCCTTGAGTTAAGACAATTAAGTCAAACTTTATGTCTTTATTCCTTATTACTAGTTTGTGTTAAAACCTTATCAAACGTGTATTTAACTTTATTTATCTTAAGAATGCAAAAACCCAACATGCAACACAATAATCATCAAACATGCAAGTCTAATGAACCCTATTAATGGTGATGTTTTGTCCCACAGATCAAGTGAAGAGTTTGAGCCATCACATGCCAGAATAGTCAACGACATCTGCCGCGTGTACCGTCCACGGCTTGCTGGAACCGACCGGAAAAAAGTGAATAAATGAAGTTTAATTTTTTATTTTAATGTCGGAAATTATATTATTTTGAAAAGGACCGATAGGTGTACGCCTGAGCCGCTTCAGGAGTCTTAAAGTTCGGGTTTATCGCTGCAGGCGAGTCTCACCGAACCCTCTGCTGGCGTACATTTCAGTGACAAAGAATCTTAAACATATTCAACCTGCTCAATGAATTCTGTCACTTCAGGAAATGACAACTGTTTTCAAGTTGGCCGATAAAGTCGCTGCTGTGTGGGCGAGTGAACAGCGGAATATTCTACATGTTTCAGACGTTGACCGGTGGAAGAGCTTTAAAAGAGTTTGAGCGTACTCAACCACAAAAGACCCGACTGCAAAAGAATAGACCTGCAACCCATTTGTAAACAAACCCACCCGTGAATCGAGGAGCTAGAAGAATGTGTTGGAGATGACGGTGGCCTGAAGGACATTTCACAACAACTCTGCCTGTTCTAATGACAGCGACCAGAACTCGTTAGAGCAGCGACCAAACACAGTCTGTGTTGCCCATTAGCGGCTCGTTGCAGGTAAATGACGGCTCACACTGGCAATGATGAGTTGTAGTTTTGGCACTTTATGCCCTTCAGATAATTTATGACGCCATACGCTGTCATTTATATTGCCGTCCGTGAAAAATAATTTCTCACGGAACCGGTCCGTTCAAAAGGTTTCGCTGGTCAACCACACAGCTGTTCCGTAAGAAGCGACGTGTTAACTGGCTTTTAATCGAGCGCCCGTCGAATTACAACAACAACGGGCGCGTCCGGTTCAAACGCCAGTTAAGACGGTAACTTCTAAACCGTAACACCGTTAGAAGGCATCCAGACAGGAGCTCTGATTATTCCCGTGACTCTTTCAGACTGGTTGTGTGTTTCTGCGCTGCAGGTACACAGTGATGAGAAGCTTCCACGTTAGCTAAGACAAGGACACAACACAAAGTAAACAAAGCCGAAACATCAACTCGCATGTCAAGAAGTAAAGCTCACCTTGGCCACGTCATGCAGTGACTTCGGTCATCTTTGAGAGGAGTGACGTCTTCAAGAGAAGAGTGGACAGACATGTTTGAGACAATGACCAGCTAACGAGCAAAGAACAGGTTATGTTCTTCATGCCGCCAGGAGGCGACGTGACTCAACTGTTTGGAGTAAACCGCTTATTAAACGCGACCAAGCTGTGATGAATGTTTATATGACTCTTTAGGGTTTAATGCATTAAATGTAACTTGTCCTGATAAGCAGTAAAGGCCAGCGTGGAGAAGCAGAGGGGGCGGGGCAATGTCAGTTTAAGGAGACACATATTCAGGATTGACCAATCACGTTACACCAAGGCCCACCCCTCCACAGGTGTGTTCACGGAGCCTCATTCGTGACAGAAACTGAATAAGGCTCCATGAACCAACGTTAGGAAATACTTGTTTACATAATCATTATTGAATTTATAATATAAAACACAAAAACACAAGACGGACTCCGAAGTCTCGTTTCTTAATGAGTTTTTGTAAATAACAATCGGCCCCAATGTGATGTGATCACGTGACCTCATGGTTTATTTGTGCTGAACAGAGCGATGTGTGAATCATTTCTCTGGGAGGAGGATCATGGCTGACATGTTTATCACGGGGCTTTATCTGTCGCTTCTTCTACACTCAGGTGAGTTTTGAGCGTTAACTCATCGTGGATGTGCCCCCGACATGTGCTTGAATGATCCAGTTTCTACGCATCATTTATGCAAGTTTACAGTTCTGTACATCGAGTTGAGGCACAATAAAAAATGTCATCTTTTTGTGTGCTTTAGGTCTCACGGTTGTAGTTCTTCAGTCTGGAGATCAGACATCCCACCCGGGACTCACGGTGACCTTTGTGTGTAAACGAGTGTCTCCTCAGTTCACTGGGTGTAAAGAGAAGTGTGACCAGCAGAGACGTCCCTCCCTCTCTTCAAACCAACAGAGACCAGGTCCTCTCCTCCTTCCCGCCGCTCTCGCTTCTTTTCTCAGCCGAACCAGAAACAGCAGCAGTCGGGTTGGAGGCCCGACCTGAACAGCTGCTCCCTCACAGAGAGATGGAGGCTGAGATATGGAGAGGCTGGGTGGGGGGAGGAGAGAGGAGAAGAGACTTCAGGTTTTGGTGTGATGCTTTCTCACCGTGGGGACTGGGGCCCACGGTGATACAATCCCATAGAGCCGCTGCACAAAACCTCCTCCCATTGACACCCAGTGTGAGACCACCACATGCTACCTGGGACAGAAGCATCAATATTCTGAAGGTGTGTACGCTGTCGAACTGGAACCAGAGAGGCAACATTCATGGGTGAATTACAAATATATATTTTAAACAAGTGAAGCACTGGGATTTTTCATTCATCCTGACAGCAGCATGTCGTCCTGCATGTTGAAACCTTCTTCCTCCTGGATTATCACTCTGTGTTTCAACACACGGTTATGGACGTTTGAGACCTTCAGCGTGACGCTGGATCATGACTCTGGAAAGGAACCAAACTCACTGTTTAGGTAAGTAGCATCTCTCCTGCTGCAGTTCACAACAGTTGAACTGTTGCTATGGAAGTAAAGCAAAAACAACTGTTGATGGTAAAAGCTGAGATATTGAGCCGAAGTGAAAACACTGATCTACACTGAGCCTGCTTACTTCGGCCAAGGAACCAAACTGACTGCTTTAGGTCAATATCTCAGTTTATTATTGAGGTTTGTTCAATGCATTATTGCATTATTGGTAAAAACCTTCCAAACACAGTCAGGTTAGTAAACAGAGAACGACTCAGGAGTCTCATGCTCAGTATCTCTGCACTGTGACGATGCAAACGAAGCTCACTTTGGAAAAGGAACCAAACTCACTGTTTTGGGTAAGTCCCGGATCGTCTGATGGAACACATGTGATAGATTTGTCATTCCGGTGATGCATAAACAAACGTAATGTATCGTAGAGTTCAAGTTCAGCTCGGGGCCTTTTTGATGTTAAGCTTAAGCGCTGTGTCTATTCCGAAGCAGCCTATTTCGGCCAGGGAACAAAACTGACGGTTCTCGGTAAGTTAGACTTCAAAGCTTCTCATAATTCACTGGTGTGTAAAAAGTAAAACAAGTAAAAGCCGGTTTGGTGTTTGGGGAAAAAAAGTTTTGTGTCACATTAAAGTTAAAAATCAGAATGCAGTGCAATACATGTTGGATTTAAATTTGAAGAAGAAAAAAACCTTGAATACAAAAAAGACCATTTGAAAGCAGCTAAAGACGCAAAGTCAAATATATGTTGTATCTACAGCCGTTGAGTTGGGGCAGTGAGAGAGACGTGTGTATTAAATACAGCAACAGCACAGCACCGTTCAGCAGCTGTTGGTTTTTAATGTCAAGGAAAGTTACATTTAAGAGGTGAAGGTGAGGAACATTTGACTCTTTTATACCCACTGAAGTAGATGAAGTTCTTAACGCAGTCAAAGAGGAACAAAGGAGGAATAGCGGCTCAGATAAAGAGGCCGCCGGAGGTTTTGTATCGGTGGAAAGTCTCTGTGCTCCTACTGGAGGGTTTTCTTTGGAGCTGGAACTAAACTCACAGTTTTAGGTAAGAACACCTGCAGCGTCTCAGAGAAGAAGATTCTCTGTTGCTCATTTATATGCAATACTAAGAATATATTGTGAAGACATTTTATTTGATGGCTGTGAGCAAAAGTGTGAAAGAAGTGAATGGTTTTGTGAAGAACAGCGTCGTTATGTCAGGCCCACAGCAATAAAACATTTGCTCTGAGATTATTCCTCTAAAGACACTTCTTCTTATCAGCGCCTGTGAGCTCACGGAGGCTTTCTTCAGAGCTGGAATAAACTCACCGTTTTCTAAGACAGTTAAAGTGATTCGATATATATATATATACACCAACATTAATTATCAAAGAATGATATCAAATTGACATTTGAGCTCGGCAGTTCTTCTGCAGCCTCGTATCAGTGTGAACAATACAAGTCTGCTTCCTTTGGCCGTGGCACCAGACTGACAGTGTTGGGTAAGAAAATGATTTTAAAAATCGTATGCATGAATCTATATTCCTGAGCTTCTACTAAATCTGCAGAATTATAATTTTAAAAAGCATATGTTCCATCAACATAATAAAATAAATCTCTCTATCGAGCAAAACAAAGCTGCACGAGGTCAGGGCACCGACTTCATGTTCATTCATCAGTGACTCAAAGTGTTGAACTAAAGTATTCACCAAGCCGACAAGGTCTCATTCATATATCAAAGAAGTGGAATAAAATAACAAAAAGTGTGTCATATATCTGTGACATATGGTGATTGTTGTACCGTATGTGTGCTGGTTGGTAAAAGAAAATCCCACAAAAGGAAGTTAAAAAAAACCCAGGTGCTATAGGTTTAATCTGCCCTTGAAGTCAGTTCTTGACATGCGAGTCAGCGGCAGTTATCCGACTTATTCTGGAGAAGGAACCAAACTGACAGTTCTTGGTCAGATAATACATAATTGGTTATTTGTCTTGGACACCAGAACAAAAGACGCCTTGTTGTCAAAAGGTTCAGATGTCTCTTTCTGCAGGACTTTGACCCTGCAGCTTTAATTTCGTGATGTGTCCTTTTGTCCTGGCAGAACCTGGACATGACGTCAGCGGGCCGACAGTCAAAGTGCTTCGCCCTTCACCAAAGGAGTGTCAAAGCCACGGAGACCAGGAGAAGAAGAAGAAGACCATCGTGTGTGTGGCCAGTGGGTTCTACCCAGACCACGTCGGCGTGCTCTGGAAGGTCGACGGGGTGGAGGTCACCACCGGGGTGGCGACCGACAGCGCCGCTCTCCGGCACGGCAAGTCTTACAGGATCAGCAGCAGGCTGAGGGTCTCTGCCAACGACTGGTTCACAGACCAAGAGTTCACCTGCAGCGTCCGCTTCTTCAACGGGACGCACACGGAGCTCTACTCACACTCCATCCTGGGGGGGAAAGGTACGCTTCATTTGAGACACACAACCCACCTGAGCGTGTTCTCTTTGCACCGACAACAATCTGTCTCACGCTTTTATCCTTCTTCCATCAAGGAGCGCTGACCAGAGGTAAGTATCGTTTTGTACCTGAATGCATCATCGCTGCTATTTAATGTCCTGGATGTTTCCTCTTTGAGTCGTGTCACTAAACTCTCTGCAGAGAAATATCTGAGGATCGCACAGACGGCCAAACTGTCCTACGGGGTTCTCATCGTCAAGAGCGGCGTCTACGGAGCCTTTGTGGCGTTTCTGGTGTGGAGGCTTCAGGTTTGTTCCACAGGGTCTCCATGTTGCTTTCCTGGCCCTTCACCTCTTCATCCAAACTGTGTTTACTCAATTATTTAGCATTTGACATTAATTAGGCTTCCTAGATTTTAATGTGTGACTGAAGGAGTCGTAGATAAAAAGAGTTTGTGATGTCATGACATCGTGTCCTTTTGCAGAGTTCAGCCGGGAAGCAGAGCGACTGAGAGCTGAGGCCTGGACAGAAGTTCATCGAGTAGATCGTTGTGTGTTGCACTCAAATGAACTAGAGGAGCAGTTGTGTCTCTGTTTTTAAAACTGCCATGCAAATACTTTGGCCTCACATTTCTTTTAAAAATACGTAAAATAATTCTGTGTGTGTCGTCGTGGAACGCACGTTTGCTTATTTTCCGTCTAAATAAAAGTGTTTCAGAGGATCTCCGTCTGTCGTGTTCTGTCATTTCTGTACCGTCTTGTGTCCTGAGAAAGGAACAACTTGTCACCTCTCAGTGTTTCCAATGAGCCAAACTGAGAGGTGACTAAAGTTTCTCCAGTGACATTTGACTTGGTGAAATTGCATCAACTGATCTGTGTTCAGCGTTCTAAAAGATGCAATAAGTCGTGTGTGGTGAGAGAAGCTTGAGACGCTTCACGCTCTCTCCCCGAGGACAGAAGTTGTTCCTTTGAGCTCAAACGCGCTCAGCGGGAAAGTAAACGTGCGAGTCGACCGCACGCCGACAGGAAGTCGACGAGCTCGTCTGAGAACAGAAGAAGGTCAAAGCCGTCGTTGGTGAGCGAACCGGAGCGACAGAGGAGAGGAAGTGGTCGCCGAGCAGCCTGCACATCGCTAACCGACACTTTACACCCCCCCATCTCACCCCATCCTTCCTCTCCTCACTGCAAAGCAAGTCTCTGAGCGAGTCTTCATATCTCGTGCAACAGCCGTTTACATCCGGTGCAGAAATGCATTTGGACCGTCTTTTTTGTTGTTGTAGATTATAGATGTAAAATCTATTTTGTTGCAGTTGCAAACTAAATTACCAGAACAAAAACAGAAGTCAGGGAGTTTCATCATCAACAAATCATCTTCATATGAATAAGACATGATAGAAGACTATATTAAAAAAATAACATGCCATCATTTACTAAATGGTTCTGTCTAAACACACTATATATATATTATTTATACATATATATATACATATATGTATATATATTATATATGTATATATACATATATAATATATGTATATATATATTATATATATATATTTTAATCGTTAAACTTCGGGAAACTTACACAGTGAGGTACCAGTGTACTCATAGACGAGTACAGCATGGCTCAAGGCCCTGCAGTGGCGACACCTGAAGGCAGAGTGGACATGCGGACATTGCAGGTCGAGGAGCCGAGGTTTAGAGGCCCTCCGGGCTGCATGGTGAGATACGAATATGAGGGAGGCTGAAGACAACACTACTTTTTAACGTAAGGTAAAAAACGCAAATACTTTTATAGTATATAATACGTATATGAAAAAAGCGAATAACACCAAACACGCATTACATACAAATAAATAAATACGCGATAAAATATTCCGTGATTTTCAATGCGAAGGTAATTAACTTGTTTTGACTTCCCATAATGCATTTGGATCAGGGATTTAAATCCGTGGGGTTTTCCTGCCGGCGGTAACGTTATTAGAGTTATAAATTAGTATGAAGTAATATATATATACACGGTGACGAAACCCCAGAGGAATACACGCAGGTTTAATTCTGCTTCCAGTTGTCTCTCGGCTTGTGGTTGTGAAGAAAGATTCTGGTGTTAATGTTATTTTAATGACGTATTTTAGATTTACACACACAAGGTGTGGGTGTAAACCATGTGTCGGTTGTCCAGTAAACGGAGGACCGAAAGCCTCTGAGCATTGCAATTAGGATTCGTCAAACCTTCATTTGACCGACTTAAACCCCAAAGACCGAGTCGAGGCTGATGTCATGGATGATGTCAGAGGTTGTGTCTGAACATGCTGACGGCCTTTATGCACGATGTGTTAATAGCACATTATGTAAGTGACTTATGACCGGAGCATTGACCCGATTGTGTGTGTGTGTGTGTGTGTGTGTGTGTTACAGAGGGATCATCTCAGCTGGTTCATACCTCACTGCCCGGCGACGCCCCTTTGCCGCGGTGAGAACAAACCTTTCTCTTTCTCTGAATGCTCAAAAGTCTTCCGGAAAATACAAAGAAGTGAAATTGAGGAAAAAAAGGACACAAAACGAAATCCAAATCCAGTGCGGTTGATATTTGTATTCCCTCTGTCCGCGTCGTCTTCTCTCTCAGCTTCAGCATCGAGCGGTCCAGCTCGTCTTCGCTGGAGATGCGCGCCGGACAAACCGCCAGACTGTCCTGCACCGTCGTCCCCCGGGCGGCTCTCCGGACCGTCAGCATCCAGTGGACGAAAGATGGCCGCTCCCTCAGTGACTCCAGGTCCATATCCCATAAAGTCAAGATGTGGTGCAGTTAATAACCAGAACAATTACATCTAGAACGGGCACTCGGTAGAGCGCATACCGTCGCATATCACAAGATTGGGCATTGAATTATGAACATTTTGGCATTAGTTGCATGGCAATTGGATATAAATTGATAAAAAGACGATTTTGACCTTTTCATGCCCTTAACCTTGACCTTTGACCCGATCAATCCCAAAATCTAATCAAATGGTCCCCGGATAATAACCAATCATCCCACCAAATTTCATGTGATTCGTTTATTTTTGATATGCTAGTAAATACTATACAAACAACACACGGCATCAAAATACAACCTTCAAAGATTTTCAATGCGAAGGTAATGAAGTTGTCATTTCCATCTTTTCTGATAATACTAAAATATTGTTTTTGAATGCAGGACTTGTACTTGTCATGAAGTATTTCAGGCTGTTACTTCACCTTTACCCTTACTAATAAGTAATTCCACCATCTATTATATCAGACAAGTTCATTGCATTTATAATAGAACAGATTATATTTATCACTGGTATCATTATATATTTTTACAAACTGAATATTTTGTTATTTTCTGTCAAAACAGTGATGCTTTTCATTATTTTCCTCTTCAAGACCCCAGCCACTTCCATCTGAATCTGATATGCCTTCGGCATTCAAAGGCTTTTTTCTTTCGTCCAGATGATCTATATTGTTTCCCACAAATAGAACTGGCAAATCATTTGTTCCCCTCATAATTATGATGTAACCACGTGTCCTCCGTCCTGCTTGCGCACACACCAAAGTCTCTGAGCCTTCCTGGAGGTCAGATTCATCAGACAACATACACTGATGTTCCTCTGGCAGGAGGCCCTCTCTCACATTGTGTTAGAATGGAAGAATCTTTTCATCATGTCTCATGAGAAATCGATGAACGGGTGAAGCTGCAGGCAGCCAAGCCGCACATGACTTTGAGCCATCACATGCCAGAATATCAATCCAATAATAATGGGTGTTACGGTTTAATCGCATAATCGGTCGACGCCGGCCGCAGTCACGACGGTCGTCGAAAAAATATGTTAGAGAACACGAGCAGCAACCGCGTTCTGTTTAATTGTGTAATAGTAAGTCAAACCCTATATACACAATGAATATATACTACAATTAAACAACATTCACTAGGGTAGAAGACGAGCTTTTTCCTTATTTTCAACGGTCGTCAGAATTGCTCACAACGGTTTGATCAAGTCAGTTTTAAAGTCGCTGTTACGACAACGGTCGCTTAAACCGTAACACTGCTCCTTCAATTTGAACACTGGGGACAACAAGGAATATCATATCATATTTCATATCTCATATATCATATATATATTTCATACTACACACAGTACCAAATCGTTCAAAAGCAACAACAACAAAAGACTTGAACCACGGAAGCCCCATCCTTTCACTTTCAGCCATCTCGATTAAGGAGACCAGTTCGAGAGGAAGCAACAAACATAATCCTGAGTAACTCGTCTCGTGATGATGATGATGAGACTTCCTGCCCCAGCAACAAAATCCCGACTGGTTCCGCTAAAGCGACGCCTTTCCAGCTGTGGCCTCCACTTCAGAATCATCTGTGCCAACTCATTCTCAGCCGGTGGTCATAGTTCAGGTCCCGCCCAGCCTCCCTCGAGCTCATCGGAGGTCGGGGTGAAGCGCGTCGCCTGCAGACGCACGCAGCATCCGACCGTGATGTTGTGGTACCAGCAACACGCGCCACGGGCCACGCTTCGACACTCATCGGATACCACGGGCGAATTCGGCAAAGACAACTTGAAGAGCCAAGCTTCAAAGTATTTTGTTAGTCATTTGAGTGAAGGATCAAAAGAGCCGCTTCATAACCCAATTAAAGGGCACCTGAACACACCGCCATTATTACCTTCTGTGCAGCTGTCGGGCACAGTGCAGCAAACATGCATCCGCCTCTGGAGGCAAACCTCTAGGCTCAAAAGCGAGGAGATCAAAGTGCACACGCCCCACGCGAAAGTTGCAAAGAGTTTTACTTTTGCCAACTTTTCACCCCTTTTTAAAAGAAACGTTATACTTGTTTTATGAATAAGATCCTTTTCTGCCCTGCGGACAAAGTAACAGCTCGTCACCTTTAATTATATATATATATATATATAAATATATTTATATATATATATTTGTATATATACACACATACAAACATATATATATATACACACATACATACATACATACACATATAAGGCCACAGACAACATATATACATACATATATGGTTCTTGAAATAAGTTTAATTTGAGAAACTATAGGGCACCCTATAAGCTCGATAGCTTCAGCCCGACCCTTTCGGTCAGCCACTTTCTTCTTTTGTTGAATTCTGATTGTTGTATATTTTGCTGATCGAAATAAACTAAACTCAAACTCAAATCAATATATTTTGAGATATTTCACAATCAAAATAAAGCACAGACCAAATGAAAGTAGTTTTTTTGTGAAACGGTGAACTTTTCTATTCCTCGAGTTGCCCACCCTCGATAAAATTGTAATTGTTGTCATTGAACAAGCGGGAAAGTTTCCCAACCTTTCAGGAGCAGGAAGACTGAATTGAAGACAGTTTCTCTGTTCAAACTTTTTCTAAAACATCACTTCCTGTCCCCGCCTCTCAGAGCCACAAGCTGAGAGACTCGAGCAGTTCTTCTCAGCTTCTGACATGTCGTCTGCTTCATCGTTTCAAACAAAAATGTACCTCGCCTTCCTTCGCATTGCCTTGGATCTGTTCTGGTGTCAGGTAAGCACTCGTAATTTTTTTCAACACATTTTAATTTCAACGTTTTATCCAAATCTGTTTTAGATATGCTCCCGTCATTCGCTGCTGCTAATTCAGCTGCTTTTGCACTATTTCATATGATTCCATTTCCCCACAGGTTCTCTGTCTCAGTGAGCAGGTAAACACCAGACTCCAGCTGAGATGTAATTACAAACCCAAAGAGAACGCCCACCCATCAGCTGCTCACACAGCATTCAGTACTACGATAAGATCCCTCTGGTACAAACAAAGAAAAAGCGAGCAAACAACTGCAGTTCCTGGGACACATGTTTCAAACCCACAGCAACCCAGAGGGAGGACTGGGTGTGAAGATGGAGCAGGAGTGCAGATGAAAACCAAACACTAACAATTGAAGGACCTCGGCCTGAACAGCAGTGTCGTGTGTACTTCTGTGCCGCTCCAGCCAACACAGTGCTTCACATCACGGCACCCTCGGCACAAAAAACCTCCTCATCACACACATTTCTTTCATCTCTGCATCTGTTATCACGGCCTGTACCTGTGTTCCTTCCTCTCAGAAGGTGGCAGTACGTCTCACATGATGGTTAGAACCTGTAGGTATATTTTTTCAGATGTCTATGTTCTTCCGTTTGTTTTTATTCATCAGTGCTTTATAAAATATACCGTAAAGCTGGCCTGTGCTTTAAAAAAAAGAAGCCAAGATTGCGTGAGCCAGAGCGCCGAATTCTAGGCTTCAAAACGTCAGTCCACAACTACTTCTTATTCTATTGGTTTAACAGTGCTACATACCCTCCGGCTTCCTCAGTGAAACCACACTCACACGTTGTCATCTGTGTTACGGCTCACAGCTCTGCACCTGGAAAGAGACAATCTGACGGTTAGATTCTACAACCAGTGTTGGTCTTTCTTCTACAGTTTGGATCAGGGATCATAACAGGAGGGTCCTTTCCGCAGAGCAATGTCTCCAACCTCCCATTATAAAAGATAGTCACCGGGTCTGCTGTGGCTGCTTCTCATGAACACCGCTGATGACTCGAAAGTTCGCCACAATTGTAACAGTTGTGTGTGATGTAAATCAGAAAACATATGTTTTATGTTTTTACATTGGGCAATTATACAACCAGTTTTTCGCTCAATGTGGCTTTCTGTATTAAATCCTGTGTTTTTCCCACAGATCAAGTGAAGAGTTTGAGCCATCACATGCCAGAATAGTCAATCGAATACAGTCGGTAGTTGCGGTTCGAAAAGCGACCGTGTTAATTAACTGGCGACTTTTGAACCGGGACGCGTTGACCGTTGAATGATTGTTACGACGTGGATTCGCTAGCGAAAAATAAGTTAGAACGTATAGCTTGTCCTCGTGAATGCCTCTTGGTTTAATTGTGTAATCGTGTCAAACCCTTATATACATACTAATATATACTATACAAATTAAACAATGGCATTCACGAGGTGAGCACTACGTGTTTTCCCTATTTTCAACGGGTCGTCAGTATCACTACTAACGACGGACGCGTTCGGTTTAAAGTCGCCAGCTAACACGGTCACTATTTCAAACCGTAACCCGGTCTCAACCTTCTTCTCCCGCACAGTCACACTACCTCGCCGGTGTAGGTGTATCCAATTAAATTGAGACCTCCATGTTGGCTGGTACAGCATTATGTGAAGTTTGGCGCCATTATACCGCATTTAATTTCTTCCCGATTGTTACGGTTTGAAAGCGACCGTGTTAACTGGCAACTTCAAACCGAACGCGTCCGTCGTAACTACAACAACGGGCGCGTCCGGTTCAAAGTCGCCAGTTAACATGACAACTAACTCAAACCGTAACACCGCCTCCGCAGAGAAGGCATCCAGACAGGAGCCTGATTATTCCCGTCATGACTCTTTTCAGACCTTCGGTTGTGTGTTTCTGCGCTGCAGGCAATACGGTGATGTAAGTCCTCAATGTTAGCTGGCAAGGACCTGCAAACACAAAGTAAACAAAAGCCGAAACATCAACCGTGATGTGTCACAGTAAAAAGCTCACCTTGGCCACGCGTCATGCAGTGACTTCCGGTCATCTTGAGAGAGGAAAGTGACGTCTTCGGGAAGAGAAGAGGACAGACATTTTGAGACAAAAGGACCAGCTAACGAGCAAAGAACAGGGTTATGCTCCTTCATGGCCGCCAGGAGGCGACGTGACTCAACTGTTTGGATTAAACCCGTTTATTAAACGCGACACAAGCTGTGATGAATGTTTATGGCGCACTCTTTAGGGGTTTAATGCATTAAATTCTTTCTTATTCTTGTCCTGATAAGCAGTAAAGGCCAGCGTGGAGAAGCAGAGGGGGCGGGGCAATGTCAGTTTAATGAGACACATATTCAGGATTGACCAATCACGTTACACCAAGGCCCACCCCTTCCACAGTAGGTAAGTTCCACCTTGGAGCCTTCATTCGTGACAGAAACTGGGAATGGCGTCCAGGAACCAACGTTAGGAAATAATTACATAATCATTATTGAATGGTATAATATAAAACACAAAACACAAGACGGACCAAGTCTCTCGCTTTCTTAATGAGTTTTAGAAATAACTTTTCGGTCCCAATGTGATGTGTGATCAATGTGACCTCATGGTTTATTTGTGCTGAACAGAGCGATGTGTGAATCATTTCTCTGGGAGGAGGATCATGGCTGACATGTTTATCCACGGGCTTTTATCTGCACAACTAACTTCTACACTCAGGTGAGTTTTGAGCGTTAACTCATCGGCGGATGTGCCCCCGACATTGTTTGAATGATCCAGTTTTACGCATCATTTATGCAAGTTAACAGTTTGCACATCGAGTTGAGGCACAATAAAAATGTCATCTTTTTTGTGCTTTAGGTCTCACTGTTGTGTTCTTCAGTCTGAGATCGGACATCCCACCCGGGACTCACGGTGACCTTTGTGTATAAAATCAGAGTGTCTCCCTCAGTTCACTGGGTGTAAAGAGAAAAAGACCAGCAGAGACGTCCCTCCCTCTTCTTCAAACCAACAGAGACCAGGTCCTCCTCCTTCCGCCACTCTCGCTTTTTCTCCAGCCTAACCAGAAACAGCAGCAGCAGTCGGGTTGGAGGCCTGACCTGAACACCCTCACAGAGGATGGAAAGCTGAGATATGGAGAGGCTGGGTGGGGGAGGAGAGAGGAGAAGAGACTTCAGGTTTTGGTGGTGATGCTTTTCTCTCACACGTGGGGACTGAGGCCCACGGTGATACAATCCCATAGAGCCGCTGCACAAAAACCTCCTCCCATTGACACCCAGTGTGGAGACCACCACATGCTACCTGGGCAGAAGCATCAATATTCTGAAGGTGTGTACGCTGTCGGGCCGAACTGGAACCAGAGAGAGGCAACAGTCCATGCGGTGAATCCGGGCCAAATATAGCATATTTTTTAAACCAGTTGGGAAGTTAACTGGGATGCTTCTTTCATTCATCCTGACAGCAGCGTAAATGGCATTGGACGTTGCGAAGTTTCGTCCTGTATGTTGAAACTTTTCTTCCTCCTGATTATCACCTGTGTCACGATCACCATGGGACGCTTTTGACCTTTTCGCGGACGGATCACGTTTCGAAAGGGAACCAAACTCACTGCTTTAGGGTATCTCGTTTACGTTGATGTTTGTTCACCATTATTGCATTATTGGCAAAACCTTCCAAACACAGTTTCGTTAGTAAACAGAGAACTACCTGTGAGTTTTACAACAGTATCTTCTGCACTGTGACTTGCAAACGAAGCTCACTGGAAAAGGAACCAAATTACTGCTTTTGCAAGTCGCGATCGTCTGACAAACACGTGATAGATTTGTCATTCGTGATGCAAGCAAACAAACGAATGTAACGTAGAAACCGCTCGGGCCTTTTGATGTTAAGCAGCGCTGTGTCTACCACGCAGTCGACACATCGCAGTCTTATTACCACGCAGCCTTGCTTCGGCCAGGGAACCAAACTTACGGTTCTCGTGTGTTGGGATCAAAAGTCATAATTCACTGGTGTAAAAAGTAAAAACAAGTAAAAGTCGTTTGGTGTTTGGGGAAAAAGTTTTGTGTCACACAAGTTAAAAATCAGAATGCAGTGCAATACATGTTGATTTAAATTTAAAAGAAGAAAACAAACATTTAAATAATTCATTTGAAAAGCAGCCAAAGACCCTAAAGTCGTATTCACAGTCATGAGTTGGGGTGTGAGAGATGCAAGTTAAATGGGCAACAACACAGCAACTGCTCAGCAGTTGTTGGTTTAATGTCAAGGAAAGTTAAGAGGTGGAGGTTAGAACATTTGACCTTTTTTATGCTCACTCAGTGATGAAGTTTCAGCGTCAGCAGAACAGCAGAGGCTCAGATAAAGAGGCAAGCGCTTGAGGTTTTGTACCGGTGAGTTCTGTTCGGAGGGTTTTCGACCCGAACTAAACTCACGTTTAGGTAAGAACATCTGCAGCGCCTCAGAGAAGAAGATTCTCTGTTGTCGCTATTTATATGCAATACCAGAATATATTAGCAACATTTTTATTTGATGGCTGTGAGCAAAGTGTGAAAGAATGCAGATCGCCAGTTTGTATGTACAGAACAAAGTCGTCCATGTTTCTCCAGGAGAAGTACAGCAATAAAACATTTGGCTCATGCCAGATTATTCTCTGAAGACACTTCTTTTCTTATCAGCTAGGAGACGTGAGCTCAGGCGGAGGTTTTCTTCAGAGCTGAATAAACTCACCGCTCGGTAAGACAGTTAGTGATTCGATATATATATATATAACCAACACACTATCTAAAGAACAAGAATGGGCCTGACATTTTTGAGCTCGGCAGTTCTTCTCGCAGCTCGTATCAGGAACAATACAAGTCTGTTTCCTTTGGCCGCACCAGACCTGACAGTGTTGCAGAAAATGCTAACAAATCGTATGGCGAATTCCAGATCTCGGAGAGTTTACCAAATTCGCAGTATACTTTAAAAAGTGTTCGAACATCAACGAATAAAATAAATCTCTATCTACACAACAAAGCTGCACGAGGTCAGGCACCCACTTCATGTTCATTCATCAGGTGACTCAAAAGTGTTGAACCGAAAGTATTCACCGCCTAATAAGCAATCTCATATCTATGCTATCAATGAAGTGAATAAACAACCGTGCGTGCTCATATACCCGGGACATCTGCGATTGTTGAACCGTATGTGTTGACAAAAAAGAAAGCTCCACAAAAGGAAGTAAAAAAACAGATGTTATAGGTTGACCTGCCCTTGAAGTCGCTCCTGACATGCAGTCAGCGGCAGTTATCCTTTAACTTATTCTGGAGAAGGAACCAAACCGGACAGTTTCTGGTAAGATAATGTCAATTGGTTATTTGTCTTGACACCAGAACAAAGACGCCTGTTGTCAAAGGTTCAGATGTTCTTTCTGCAGACTTTGACCGCAGCTTTGATTGCGGATGTGTCCTTTTGTCCTGGCAGAACCTGGACATGACGTCACGGGTCGACAGTCAAAGCCGCTTCACCAAAGGGAGGTCAAAGCCATCGAGAGAAGAAGAAGACCTGTCGTGTGTACAGCCGCCCAGACCACGCCGGGCGCGTTTCCGGTCGACGGGTGGAGGTCACCACCGGGTGGCGACCGACAGCGCCGCCCGCACGCAAAATGGAAGGCAGCAGGCCGAGGTCTGCCAACGATTGGTTCACAGACCAAGAGTTCACCTGCAGCCAGCCCGCTTTCTTCAACGGGAATAACGGAGCTCACCACACCATCCTGGGGGGGAAAGGTACGCTTCATTTGAGACACACAACCCACCTGAGCGTGTTCTCTTTGCAGCGACAATGATGCTTAAACTACTAAATTCTCGGCTGAAAACATACTTAAACTAGAACGGGCACTCGGTAGAGCGCATACCTTCGCATATCACAAGATTGGGCATTGAATTATGAACATGTTGGCATTAGTTGCATGCCAATTGGATAACAATTGACCGTATATGGTATGGTAAAAAGAAGATTTTGACCTTTTCTTGACCTTGACCTTTGACCCGATCGATCCCAAAGTCTAATCAAATGGTCCCCGGATAATAACCAATCATCCCACCAAATTTCATGCGATTCGGTTTACAACTTCTTTTGTTACGCGAATAACACGCATACAAATAAATAAATAAATAAATAAATAAATACACAGCAATCAAAACATTACCTTCCGCATTTTCAATGCGAAGGTAACTAGAACGGGCACTCGGTAGAGCGCATACCTTCGCATATCACAAGATTGGGTATTGAATTATGAACATTTTGGCATTAGTTGCATGCCAATTGGATAAAAATTGACCGCGCTATGGTAAAAAGATGTTGACCTTTTCCTGACCTTGACCTTGACCTTTCACCCGATCGATCCCAAAATCTAATCAAATGGTCCCCGGATAATAACCAATCATCCCACCAAATTTCAAGCGATTCGGTTTCATACTTTTTTAGTTATGCGAGTAACACGCATACAAATAAATAAATAAATACACGGCGATCAAAACATAACCTTCCGCATTTTCAATGCGACGGTAATTACATTCCGTGACTCAACAACAGTAGTATTTATAATGTACAGACAAGAATGCATAATAAACGCTGTTCGTCTACACTCTACAGGTCCAAGTGCTCGGGATCATTTGCTTCTGTCTTGCTCTCCTACTTGACCAATCGTGTTTAACAAACGAGGTTCGGACCGCCCCATCCTTGCATGATGCAACTAATGCCAAAATGTTCATAATTCAATGCCCAATCTTGTGATATGCGAAGGTATGCGCTCTACCGAGTGCCCGTTCTAGTTTGTTTATGTGTTTGTTTTTTTACTTCTCTTTATACATTGAAATATGTTTATGTGAGATTCTGAACACTAATAAAATATTATTTTTTTAAATAAAAAAAAAGTTCATCTCTTAGTTCTACAAATAAACCATAATATAGGATTGCATCAAGTGTTGTAAATAGTTTTAAAGTGGTGAACTGGCGCACGTGGAAGCTGAACAAAAAACCCTGGGAGTGCCGTTAGTCCGTGATGAAATAAAATAGAAATATTTTCATTTCTTAATAAATAAAAAAAGGTGATTCCAGCAAGTGCCTTTTTAAGAGCAGATTTTTGATAAGATAATATTGTGATTATTCCTACTCTGTACTCTAACTGAATATGTTCCCTGACATTTGTATTTAAATGGAGTTGTATCCTAATCATTTTGGTTCAACACTGCTAAATTCTACATTGTCATTTTTAATTCCAATAAAGATTCAAACCTACAATTTGGCTAGAAATGGAGAGTGACGATAAAAATTAAAATAAGTTCATTCTTGACATGGAAACCTGGAAAAGAATGATCTTAACTCGAGGTCCCCTAACTGGACCCTCGGTGCATAACCAGAGACCATAGTCTCCTTGAGTTAAGACAATTAAGTCAAACTTTATGTCTTCATTCCTTATTACGAGTTTGTGTTAAAACATTATCAAACGTGTATTTAACTTTATTTATCTTAAGAATGCAAAAATCCAACATGCAACACAAGAATCATCAAACATGCGAGTCTAATGAACCCTATTAATGGTGATGTTTTCCCCACAGATCAAGTGAAGAGTTTGAGCCATCACATGCCAGAATAGTCAACGACAGGGGTCCCCAACCCCCGGGCCGCGGCCCGGTACCGGTCCACGGCTTGGTTGGAACCGGACCGCGGAAAAAAAGTGAATAAATGAAGTTTTAATTTATTTATTTTTAATCAGTCGGAAAATTATATTATTTTGACAAAGGACCGGATACCCGTGTGTACGTCTGAGCCGCGTTCAGGAGTCTTAAAGTTCGGGTTTATCGCTGCAGGCGAGTCTCACGCGCCGAACCCTCTGCTGGCGGCACATTTCAGTGACAAAGAATCTTAAAACATATTCAACCTGCTCAATGAATCCTGTCACTTCAGGGAAATGACAACTGTTTTCAAGTTGGCCGATAAAGTCGCTGCTGTGTGGGCGAGTGAACAGCGGAATATTCTACATGTTTCAGACGTTGACCGGGTGGAAGACGCTTTTAAAAGAGTTTGAGCGGTACTCCAACCACAAAAGACCCGACTGCAAAAGAATAGACCTGCAACCCATTTGTAAACAAACCCACCCGGTGAATCGAGCCCGTCCGAGCTAGAAGAACATGTGTTGGAGATGCAAATGACGGTGGCCTGAAGGGACATTTCACACAACATCTCTGCCTGTTCTAATGACAGCGACCAGAACTCGGTTAGGAGCAGCGGACCAAACACACGTCTGTGTCGCCGTCTCCATCAGCGGCTCGTTGCAGGTAAACAAGCGCACGGCTCACACTCGGCGTAATGATGAGTTGTAGTTTTGGCACTTTATGCCCTTCGTATACTTATATGACGTCATATTTATTATGTCATTTATATTGCCGGTCCGTGAAAATAATTTCTGCCACGGAAAACCGGTCCGTGGCTCAAAAAAGGTTGGGGACCGCTGGTCAACGACACAGCCGGTGTTCCGGTTTAAGAAGCGACCGTGTTAACTGGCGACTTTGAATCGGACGCGTCCGTCGTAACTACAACAACAACGGGCGCGTCCGGTTCAAAGTCGCCAGTTAACACGGTAACTTCTTAAACCGTAACACCGGTTCAAGAGAAGGCATCCAGACAGGAGCTCTGATTATTCCCCGTGTGACTCTTTCAGACTCGGTTGTGTGTTTCTGCGCTGCAGGTACACAGTGATGTAGTTAGCTTCGCCTCACGTTAGCTAAGACAAGGACACAAGCACAAAGTAAACAAAGCCGAAACATCAACTCGCATGTCAAGAAGTAAAAGCTCACCTTGGCCACGTCATGCAGTGACTTCCGGTCATCTTTGAGAGGAGTGACGTCTTCGGGAAGAGAAGAGTGGACAGACATGTTTGAGACAAAATGACCAGCTAACGAGCAAAGAACAGGGTTATGCTCCTTCATGGCCGCCAGGAGGCGACGTGACTCAACTGTTTGGAGTAAACCCGCTTATTAAACGCGACTCAAGCTGTGATGAATGTTTATGGCGCACTCTTTAGGGGTTTAATGCATTAAAATGTTTATTATTCTTGTCCTGATAAGCAGTAATGGCCAGCGTGGAGAAGCAGAGGGGGCGGGGCAATGTCAGTTTAAGGAGACACATATTCAGGATTGACCAATCACGTTACACCAAGGCCCACCCCTCCACAGGTGTGTTCACGGAGCCTCATTCGTGACAGAAACTGAACAAGGCTCCATGAACCAACGTTAGGAAATACTTGTTTACATAATCATTATTGAATTTATAATATAAAACACAAAAACACAAGACGGACTCCGAAGTCTCATTTCTTAATGAGTTTTTGGAAATAACAACAATCGCCCCAATGTGATGTGATCACGTGACCTCATGGTTTATTTGTGCTGAACAGCGCGATGTGAATCATTTCTCTGGGAGGAGGATCATGGCTGACATGTTTATCACGGGGCTTTATCTGTCGCTTCTTCTACACTCAGGTGAGTTTTGGGCGTTAACTCATCGTGGATGTGCCCCCGACATGTGCTTGAATGATCCAGTTTCTACGCATCATTTATGCAAGTTTACAGTTCTGTACATCGAGTTGAGGCACAATAAAAAATGTCATATTTTTGTGTGCTTTTGGTCTCACGGTTGTAGTTCTTCAGTCTGGAGATCAGACATCCCACCCGGGACTCACGGTGACCTTTGTGTGTAAACGAGTGTCTCCTCAGTTCACTGGGTGTAAAGAGAAGTGTGACCAGCAGAGACGTCCCTCCCTCTCTTCAAACCAACAGAGACCAGGTCCTCTCCTCCTTCCCGCCTCTCGCTTCTTTTCTCAGCCGAACCAGAAACAGCAGCAGTCGGGTTGGAGGCCCGACCTGAACAGCTGCTCCCTCACAGAGAGATGGAGGCTGAGATATGGAGAGGCTGGGTGGGGGGAGGAGAGAGGAGAAGAGACTTCAGGTTTTGGTGTGATGCTTTCTCACCGTGGGGACTGGGGGGCCCACGGTGATACAATCCCATAGAGCCGCTGCACAAAAACCTCCTCCCATTGACACCCAGTGTGGAGACCACCACATGCTACCTGGGCAGAAGCATCAATATTCTGAAGGTGTGTACGCTGTCGGGCCGAACTGGAACCAGAGAGGCAACATTCATGGGTGAATTGGCTACAAATATATATTTTTTTAAACAAGTTGTGAAGCACTGGGATGCTTCTTTCATTCATCCTGACAGCAGCAACACATTTGGACGTTATGAAGCTCGTCCTGCATGTTGAAACCTTCTTCCTCCTCTGGATTATCACTCTGTGTTTCAACACGACGGTTATGGGACGTTTTGAGACCTTCAGCGTGACGCTGGATCACAGCTGACTCTGGAAAGGGAACCAAACTCACTGTTTAGGGTAAGTAGCATCTCCCTGCTGCAGTTCACTGGCACAACAGTTGAACTGTTGCTATGGAAGTAAAGCAAAACAACTGTTGATGGTAAAGCTGAGATATTGAGCCGAAGTGAAAACACTGATCTACACTGAGCCTGCTTACTTTGGCCAAGGAACCAAACTCACTGCTTTAGGTCAATATCTCAGTTTATTATTGAGGTTTGTTCAATGCATTATTGCATTATTGGTAAAAACCTTCCAAACACAGTCAGGTTTGCAAACAGAGAACGACTCAGGAGTCTCATGCTCAGTATCTCTGCACTGTGACGATGCAAACGAAGCTCACTTTGGAAAAGGAACCAAACTCACTGTTTTGGGTAAGTCCCGGATCGTCTGATGGAACACATGTGATAGATTTGTCATTCCGGTGATGCATAAACAAACGTAATGTAACGTAGAGTTCAAGTTCAGCTCGAGGCCTTTTTGATGTTAAGCTTAAGCGCTGTGTCTATTACAACGCAGCCTATTTCGGCCAGGGAACGAAACTGACGGTTCTCGGTAAGTTAGACTTCAAACCTTCTCATAATTCACTGGTGTGTAAAAAGTAAAACAAGTAAAAGCCGGTTTGTTGTCTGGGGAAAAAAAGTTTTGTGTCACATTAAAGTTAAAAATCAGAATGCAGTGCAATACATGTTGGATTTAAATTTGAAGAAGAAAAAAAACGTTGAATACAATAAAGACCATTTGAAAGCAGCTAAAGACGCAAAGTCAAATATATGTTGTATCTCCAGCCGTTGAGTTGGGGCAGTGAGAGAGACGTGTGTATTAAATACAGCAACAGCACAGCACCGTTCAGCAGCTGTTGGTTTTTAATGTCAAGGAAAGTTACATTTAAGAGGTGAAGGTGAGGAACATTTGACTCTTTTATACCCACTGAAGTCGATGAAGTTCTTGAAGCAGTCAAAGAGGAACAAAGGAGGAATAGCGGCTCAGATAAAGAGGCCGCCGGAGGTTTTGTATCGGTGGAAAGTCTCTGTGCTCCTACTGGAGGGTTTTCTTTGGAGCTGGAACTAAACTCACAGTTTTAGGTAAGAACACCTGCAGCGTCTCAGAGAAGAAGATTCTCTGTTGCTCATTTATATGCAATACTAAGAATATATTGTGAAGACATTTTATTTGATGGCTGTGAGCAAAAGTGTGAAAGAAGTGAATGCAGACGTCAGTTTGTGGCGGTACAGAACAGCGTCGTCCATGTTCTCCAGGAAAAGTACAGCAGCAATAAAACATTTGGCTCTATGATTATTCCTCTAAAGACACTTCTTCTTATCAGCGCTGTGAGACGTGAGCTCACAGGCGGAGGCTTTCTTCAGAGCTGGAATAAACTCACCGTCCTCGGTCAGACAGTTAAAGTGATTCGATATATATATATATATATACACCAACATTAATTATCTAAAGAATGATATCAAATTGACATTCTGAGCTCGGGCAGTTCTTCTCGTGCAGCCTCGTATCAGTGTGAACAATACAAGTCTGCTTCCTTTGGCCGTGGCACCAGACGGACAGTGTTGGGTAAGAAAATGATAAAAAATCGTATGCATGAATCTAGATTCCTGAGCTTCTACTAAATCTGCAGAATTATAATTTTTAAAAAAAAGCATCTGTTCCAGAAACGTAATAAAACAAATCTCTCTATCGAGCAAAACAAAGCTGCACGAGGTCAGGGCACCGACTTCATGTTCATTCATCAGTGACTCAAAGTGTTGAACTAAAGTATTCACCAAGCCGACAAGGTCTCATTCATATATCAAAGAAGTGGAATAAAATTTAAAAAAGTGTGTCATATATCTGTGACATCTGGTGATTGTTGTACCGTATGTGTGCTGGTTGGTAAAAGAAAATCCCACAAAAGGAAGTAAAAAAAAAAAACAGGTGCTATAGGTTTAATCTGCCCTTGAAGTCAGTTCTTGACATGCGAGTCAGCGGCAGTTATCCGACTTATTCTGGAGAAGGAATCAAACTGACAGTTCTTGGTAAGATAATAAATAATTGTTTATTTGTCTTGGACACCAGAACAAAAGACGCCTTGTTGTCAAAGGTTCAGATGTCTCTTTCTGCAGGACTTTGACCCTGCAGCTTTAATTTCGTGATGTGTCCTTTTGTCCTGGCAGAACCTGGACATGACGTCAGCGGGCCGACAGTCAGTGCTTCGCCCTTCACCAAAGGAGTGTCAAAGCCACGGAGACCAGGAGAAGAAGAAGAAGACCATCGTGTGTGTGGCCAGTGGGTTCTACCCAGACCACATCGGCGTGCTCTGGAAGGTCGACGGGGTGGAGGTCACCACCGGGGTGGCGACCGACAGCGCCCGCCTCCGCACGGCAAGTCTTACAGGATCAGCAGCAGGCTGAGGGTCTCTGCCAACCACTGGTTCTACAGACCAAGGTTCACCTGCAGCGTCCGCTTCTTCAACGGGACGCACACGGAGCTCTACTCACACTCCATCCTGGGGGGGAAAGGTACGCTTCATTTGAGACACACGACCCACCTGAGCGTGTTCTCTTTGCACCGACAACAATCTGTCTCACGCTTTTATCCTTCTTCCATCAAGGAGCGCTGACCAGAGGTAAATATCGTTTTGTACCTGAATGCATCATCGCTGCTATTTAATGTCCTGGATGTTTCCTCTTTGAGTCGTGTCACTAAACTCTCTGCAGAGAAATATCTGAGGATCACACAGACGGCCAAACTGTCCTACGGGGTTCTCATCGTCAAGAGCGCCCACGGAGCCTTTGTATGCGTTTCTGGTGTGGAGGCTTCAGGTTTGTTCCACAGGGTCTCCATGTTGCTTTCCTGGCCCTTCACCTCTTCATCCAAACTGTGTTTACTCAATTATTTAGCATTTGACATGAATTAGGCTTCCTAGATTTTAATGTGTGACTGAAGGAGTCGTAGATAAAAAGAGTTTGTGATGTCATGACATTGTGTCCTTTTGCAGAGTTCAGCCGGGAAGCAGAGCGACTGAGAGCTGAGGCCTGGACAGAAGTTCATCGAGTAGATCGTTGTGTGTTGCACTCAAATAAACTAGAGGAGCAGTTGTGTCTCTGTTTTTAAAACTGCCATGCAAATACTTTGGCCTCACATTTCTTTTAAAAATACGTAAAATAATTCGTGTGTGGAACGCACGCTTGCTTACTTTCCGTCTAAATAAAAGTGTTTCAGAGGATCTCCGTCCTGTCGTGTTCTGTCATTTCTGTACTGTCTTGTGTCCTGAGAAAGGAACAACTTGTCACCTCTCAGTGTTTCCAATGAGCCAAACTGAGAGGTGACTAAAGTTCCCAGTGACATTTGACTTGGTGAAATTGCATCAACTGATCTGTGTTCAGCGTTCTAAAAGATGCAATAAGTCGTGTGTGGTGAGAGAAGCTTGAGACGCTTCACGCTCTCTCCCCGAGGACAGAAGTTGTTCCTTTGAGCTCAAACGCGCTCAGCGGGAAAGTAAACGTGCGAGTCGACCGCACGCCGACAGGAAGTCGACGAGCTCGTCTGAGAACAGAAGAAGGTCAAAGCCGTCGTTGGTGAGCGAACCGGAGCGACAGAGGAGAGGAAGTGGTCGCCGAGCAGCCTGCACATCGCTAACCTACACTTTACACCCCCCCATCTCACCCCATCCTTCCTCTCCTCACTGCAAAGCAAGTCTCTGAGCAAGTCTTCATATCTCGTGCAACAGCCGTTTACTGTCATCCGGTGCAGAAATGTGCATTTGGACCGTCTTTTTTGTTGTTGTAGATTATAGATGTAAAATCTATTTTGTTGCAGTTGCAGACTAAATTACCAGAACAAAAACAGAAGTCAGGGTGTTTCATCATCAACAAATCATCTTCATATGAATAAGACATGATAGAAGACTATATTTAAAAAATAACATGCCATCATTTACTAAATGGTTCTGTCTAAACACACTATAT
Organism: Pseudoliparis swirei; assembly: GCF_029220125.1. Taxonomy (NCBI): domain Eukaryota; kingdom Metazoa; phylum Chordata; class Actinopteri; order Perciformes; family Liparidae; genus Pseudoliparis; species Pseudoliparis swirei. Next base: position 21,313,858 of record NC_079398.1, on the reverse strand, counting down.
ATATATATACATATATAATATATATACATATATATATATGTATATATATATATAATATATATATATATATATATATATTATATATATATATATTTTAATCAGTTAAACTTCCGGGGGGGAACTTTACATACAGTGTGAGGTACCCAGGGCTAAGGTAACGGCATAGGACCCCGAGCCCTACCTGCGCAGCATGGCTCAAGGGCCCCTGCAGTGGCGACACCGGCCCTGAAGGCAGAGTGGCCCCTGCAGCGCATGCGGTGGACATTGCAGGTCGAGGGCTAGCCGAGGGTTTAGAGGCCTCTCCGGGGCTGCATGGTGAGATACCACTGAATAAGGACCGAAGGAGTCTGAAGACAACACTACTTTTTAACGTAAAGATAAAAACGCAAATACTTTTATAGTATATAATATATATATGAAAAAAATAATAAATAAAATATATATTGTATTATTGCAAATACTTTTATAGTATAAAGAAATAATACACGTGTTACTACTCTCTAGGTTTTTATATAACACATCTGAATACTTTCCGTACCCACTGTATATAAATATATATATATATTAATGTGTTTTAACTCTAAATATGTCCTTCTGTACACATGACATCTATTGTTCTGTCCATCCTGGAGAGGGATCCTCCTCTGTTCTCTCCTGAAGGGTACTTCCTTTTTTCCCCCTGAAGGGTTGTTTGGGAGTTGTTCCTGATCCGATGTGAGGTCAAAGGTCAAAGGTCAGGGATGTCTATGTGTACAGATTATAAAGCACTCTGAGACACATTTCTAATTTGTGAAAATGGGCTCTACAAAAAAACTGAATTGAATTGAAAACTGAAAAGTACACCCCGCTGTCCTCCGGCAGCAGCTTCTCCACCCTCAGAGATCCGGACTGAGCGTCGCTCCTTTTCACAGGAAACTCATCCCCGCTGAAGCCACTTCCATATAAGTGTGGCGGACTCTGAGTCTTGTGAACGACCTGCCTCATTCCCTCCCCTGGCAGCTGTCTGTACCAGGTCATCTGATCAAAAGTAGCCCCCTTAGTGTGACTGCAGTCCATCGTGGCGGACTGACCCTCGAGCCCCCACAGCAGGGCGGTCTGGGCGACATCATCACCGGCTCCTAGAATGTGAAACGCATGAAGGTACCGGAAGCCAGAGAGCATCCGACACGATGTTCAACAGCAACGGTTCAAGGCCATTGTGTCGTTCCCTTTTCTCTCAGGAGGCCATGTTGGATGACGTCCATGTTCACTCAGAGAATGCAGCAGGCCTCATGTGGTGTCGGTGTGATCAGAGGTCTGGGAGTGTCACATGTCTGGTGTTCAGCCCTCCACATTGTGTCCCTGGGAGTAGACGACAAACAATACCATCACAACAGTTTGATGTTGCATTCACATCAACATCATTTAACGTTACAATAACTACACAACGTATTCGTGTGTATTCTTTCATCAGTCCGCCAGTTGATTTTATTGTAGTTTACCTGTTGTCCACGGCAACAAGATGGACCATCTGAGGAGGCCTCGTTTATTGATTATATCCATGTTCTGTCACCTCAACACACCCATAACTAGAACGGGCACTCGGTAGAGCGCATACCTTCGCATATCACAAGATTGGTCATTGAATTATGAACATTTTGGCATTAGTTGCATGCCAATTGGATAGAAATTGACCACGCTATGGTAAAAAGAAGATGTTGACCTTTTCATGACCTTGACCTTGACCTTTGACCCGATCGATCCCAAAATCTAATCAAATGGTCCCCGGATAATAACCAATCATCCCACCAAATTTCATGCGATTCGGTTGAATGCTTTTTGAGTTATGCGAGTAACACGCATACAAATACATAAATACACGGCGGAAGGTAATGAAGTTGTCATTTCCATCTTTTCTGATAATACTAAAATATTGTTTTTGAATGCAGGACTTGTACTTGTCATGAAGTATTTCAGGGCGTGTTATCGCCACCTTTTACTCCCTTACTAATAAGTAATCTACCATCTATTGGAGAGCTACATTCAGACGTATTGTGCGTCGTTGCAGGTTTACCCAGCATTCCGATGGCTCTCTGACCGTCGGCTCGCTGAAGGCCGCGGACTCCGGCGTGTACACGTGCACCGCCTCCTCCCAGCAGCAGCTGGAGCAGCGGCAGCTGCAGCTCAGAGTCCAAGGTGACCTTCATCGTCTCCGTCGATGCCGTCAGTTCACCGAAGCACCAGCAGGGGGCGCTATTTGGAACCGTTTGAGAGGATGCGCAGAATAGTTCTCTCGGAGCATTTTTTTAGGTTTAAAAAACAAATTCAACCTGATTCTTTCTTCTTCTTTTCTGTTTCTGTTGACCAGCCAACCTGAAGATCACCACAGCTCCCAATAACATCCAGGTGCCTGAAGGCAGCACCGCTCTGCTCCCCTGTGTGGTGTCAGGAGACAACGTCAAACCGGT
>NC_079398.1:21284108-21310411 GCF_029220125.1 Pseudoliparis swirei | reverse complement strand
GCAGTCACACTAAGGGGGCTACTTTTTATCAGATGACCTGGTCCAGACAGCTGCCAGGGGAGGGACTGAGGCAGGTCGTTCACAAGACTCAGAGTCCGCCACACTTATATGGAAGTGGCTTCAGCGGGGAAGAGTTTCCTGTGAAAAGGAGCGACGCTCAGTCCGGATCTCTGAGGGTGGAGAAGCTGCTGCCGGAGGACAGCGGGGTGTACTTTTCAGTTTTCAATTCAATTCAGTTTATTTGTATAGCCCATTTTCACAAATTATAAATTTGTGTCGGAGTGCTTTACAATCTGTACACATAGACATCCCTGACCTTTGACCTTTGACCTCACATCGGATCAGGAACAACTCCCAAATAACCCTTCAAGGGGAAAAAAGTGAAGAACCCTTCAGGAGAAAACAGAGGAGGATCCCTCTCCAGGATGGACAGAACAATAGATGTCATGTGTACAGAAGGACATATTTAGAGTTAAAACACATTAATATATATATATATTTATATACAGTGGGTACGGAAAGTATTCAGATGTGTTATATAAAAAAACTTGTATAGTAACACATGTATTATATATTGATACTATAAAAGTATTTGCAATAATACAATATATATTTCATTCATTATTTTTTTCATATACACTGTATATATTATCTACCATAAAAGTATTTGCGTTTTTATCTTTACGTTAAAAAGTAGTGTTGTCTTCAGCCTCCTTCGGTCCTTATTCAGTGGTATCTCACCATGCAGCCCCGGAGAGGCCTCTAAACCCTCGGCTAGCCCTCGACCTGCAATGTCCACCGCATGCGCTGCAGGGGCCACTCTGCCTTCAGGGCCGGTGTTGCCGCTACAGGGGCCCTTGAGCCATGCTGCGCAGGTAGGGCTCGGGGTCCTATGCCGTTACCTTGGCCCTGGGTACCTCACACTGTATGTAAAGTTCCCCCCCAAAAGTTAAACTGATTAAAATATATATATGTATATATATATACAATATATAAATACATATATATGTATATATATATATACATACAGTATATATTTTCTTTTTTTCTTTATTTATTTATTTTTTCTGCATACTCTGACTTTATGATGTTGTGTCCACTGTTTTGTCGCCCGCACTGTTTCATTGTTCTCTAGGTGTTATGTCTATGTATTGTCTTTTGTCTTATAATACAAATAAATTTAAATTTTCTTTTTAAAAAAACAACCGAATAAGCAGTGTAGATGTGAGATGAATTCACGCCACACAATGTCTTTGTGCCGCAGATGTCGATCTGCCGCCGGAATGCGTGGACCAGCCGGAGCTCGCCAACTGCGAGCTGATAGTTTACGCCCGCCTGTGCTCCAACTCGTACTACTCCAGCTTCTGCTGCGCCAGCTGCACCAGGCACGCACAGAGCAACCAGCGGCCCGGGGGGGCGGGCTGGGGGAAGAGGGCGAGGGCGTGAGACGTCGAAACCTTCCAAACCCCTGAACCTTTTGCCAAAAGTACTTAAAACTGCAACGGAATAAGAGACCGATGACGAGTAGATGTGGTTAAACGTGTGGACCTGGAGTTCAGGGAGTCTGTTTATACACTGGAGACGGGAACGAGGGGCCGATGCAAAGATGGAGAGTCTGTTGGATGTGATGAAGCAAGAGTCAAACGTTCTTTGTCGCTGTTCTTTTAAAATAATTTATTTTCTCTTCACTGTACGTGTTCTCTGTTTTCTAGAGAATACTTTTTACTTGCAGGTCATTAAACAGATTTAACAATCCAATGAAATGAAACTGTTTTAATGAAATGAATATATTGGGCTATTTTCACTGATTAAAAAAAAAGGTTGTATTTTCTCTTCGCGATGTTTATTTTTATGTAATTATTTGATATTAAAAAATCATATTTTGCTAAAAAAGCGGCTGGTGGAATTGGATTACTGTGTGACTTGATGTTCCGGTTTGAACCGCAAGAGGGCGCTCGACGTGAGGAAAGTTTATTTCCATTGTGTTACAGCAGCAGGCTGGTCACGTGACAGTTTGATTCAAACCTGCGTCAGGAGGTCGAGGTGTTTCGCTGATTGACAGCAGATTATATATATATATATATATATATATAAATATATTTATACATATATAAATATATTAATATATATAAATATATTTATATCTATAAATATATATTTATATATATTAATATTATATATATTCATTGCAGCCATTTGCTAAAATCAAAAAAGTTCATTTTATTTCTCATTACTCAGCACCCCATCTTGACAGAAAAAAACTGAAATGTAGACATTTTTGCAAATTTATTAAAAGATAAAAACTGAAATGATGGTATAAGTTACACCTCGTACAAACTCCTCCCACACAGCAGCATTTTGTTCTAGCTTTTCGTCTGTCATGAAACAGTGATGCTGTTTCTTCATCACTTCCTTTTCCTCTTCAAGACCCCAGCCACTTACATCTGAATCTCTCAGCTGCACTCTGACGTGTCACGAAAAGGCTTTTGAGTCTTTTATTCTCGTCCAGATGATCGGCCTCCTCTTCTGTTGTCTGGCCGGTAAACGCCTTTTCAAATAGAACTGGCAAATATGTGAGCGGGAATATTGTTCCCCCTCATAATTATGATGTAACCACGTGTGTCCTCCGTCCAGGTGCTTGTCTGGGCCTTGACGTCCGTCAGTCTCCCTCTGACGTCATCGCAGAACCTGGGGTCACGGTGCAGATGCTCTGCAGCCATGACAGAACCAACTACAGGCTGATGTTCTGGTACCGGCGGTCTCCTGGAGACACGGCGATGAAACTCATTGGACATTTGTACTTTAACTTTGTCACAATGGAAGAGCTGTTTAAGGATCATTTCAACATGTCTGGAGATTTGGGAGTAAATACATCAAAGAATGTCTCTCTGAGAGTGAAGGCGGGCCCAGAGCACAGTGCAGTGGGAGAAGCACGCCGACGCAAATCACTTCTGAACTTTACAAAAACTCTGCGCCATCTTTTCTCATCAGCGGTTCATAATAAGACGATGAATAAACCGCACACACACACACACACACACACACACACACACACACACACACACACACACACACACACACACACACACACACACACACACACACACACACACACACACACACACACACACACACACACACACACACCTGCTTCTGTGGTCGTTCTTTGGTTTGATGCAGTCATATCTCACGGATAGCGAATACAACTGTGTTTCTTTTACTGGTTTAATCTATTTTCAAGTGATGATATTATTATTATTATTAGTATTTAGTTTTTTTGTATTTTGTTTTGTGATTTATATTTATTTTCATTAATGCTCTGATGTGCACCGCTGCTGTGATTTTTGAAATTTCCCCACTGTGGGACGAATAAAGGAATATCATATATCATATATATATATCGTATCATATATATCATATCATATATATATCATATATATATATCTCATATCATATATATATCATATCATATACAGGACTGTCTCAGAAAATTAGAATATTGTGATAAAGTTCTTTATTTTCTGTAATGCAATTAAAAAAACAAAAATGTCATGCATTCTGGATTCATTACAAATCAACTGAAATATTGCAAGCCTTTTATTCTTTTAATATTGCTGATTATGGCTTACAGCTTAAGAAAACTCTAAAATCCTATCTCATAAAATTTTAATATTTCCTCAGACCAAGTAAATAAAAGATTTATAACAGCTGAGTGTTTGTCAAGGCTCAGGAAACCCTTGCAGGTGTTTCGAGTTAATTAGACAATTCAAGTGATTTGTTTAATACCCTACTAGTATACTTTTTCATGATATTCTAATATTTAGAGATAGGATATTTGAGTTTTCTTAAGCTGTAAGCCATAATCAGCAATAAATCAGAATAAAAGGCTTGCAATATTTCAGTTGATTTGTAATGAATCCAGAATGCATGACATTTTTGTTTTTTTAATTGCATTACAGAAAATAAAGAACTTCATCACAATATTCTAATTTTCTGAGACAGTCCTGTATATATCATATCATATATATATCATATATATATCATATCATATATATATCATTTATCATATCATATATATATCATATTACAGAAAATGAAATCTGTCTCAAGCAACAACAACAAAAAGTTAATTTGAAACTACGGGAAGCCCCGCCTCCTTTCTACCTCATGTTTACTTCCTGATTAAAGGAGACTCAGTTCGAGAGGAAGCACAAACATAACTTGAGTAACTCGTGCTCCGTGATGATGATGATGATGAGACTTCTCCTCGGCTTCGTCCTCACAGGTAACAACCGACTGGTTCTGAAGTGAGACGCTCTCTCCAGTTGTACCTCCACTTCTCAGAATCAACCATCTGTGCCAACTCTCATTCCCAGCCGGTGTGGCCGTGGGGGTTCAGGTCCGCCAGTCTCCCTCGGAGCTCATCGCGGAGGCCGGGGGTGAAGCGCGGCTCGTCTGCACCAGTGTTGGGCAAGTTACTGAAAATTAGTAATTAGTTATAGTTACTAGTTACTTCTTTTAAAAGTAATTTAATTACTTTACTAGTTACTGTATATCAAAAGTAATTAGTTACTCGGGAAAGTAACTTTTAAGTTACTTTTATGTCTGCTTTTTTAATGTAATTAACAGTACTGAACAGTCAAACACAATAAACATGTTGTAGACCTATTTATTGCAATCAACAGGGCAACAGGCCTTCAAATCAAGCAGTAGTACAAAAGTCCCTTTTAATACTTAACTTAATACAAAATAACTGTCTGTCATTTAACAGTGTTTTTTTTACATTAGGCCCAATGAAATAAAAGTGATTGGCCTACAGTATTAACACTAATTAAAAGAGAAAACAAAGGTGCCTTGAGGTGCTGCATATAATTGAGGGGGTGCTAGTGAGGCGTGAACGTGCTGATCTGGAGTCAGTTTGGTAGGATTTGGGTATAAATATATTATTTCATTTAAAATATGGATTTTTATTTAAAGATATTCATGTAATTTGCATGCAAAATAGGTCTACCCGAACCAGCGGACACAAAATTCAACCAGCGGCAAAAACCGCGGACCTGGCAACACTGGAAGTGGTTGTCAATCACAGTGTGGCACCGTGCGTGCTGGTCGAGGGGGCGTGCCTGTGATTGGCGGAGTAGAGGGGAGGCGTGCCTGTGATTGGCGGAGTAGAGGGGAGGCGGGGTTAACCTGTCGTAAAACGGAAGTTACGGGTGGTTGACGGGTACCGTTGTTGTTGATGTTCGAGCTGCTGAGCCGAGAGGAGCAGCTGTCTGTGTTGGTGAATGCCCAATAAAGGGAGGAATAATAACGTTGTCCCGTCTCCGTGTCATCAGTCCATAACGTCCGAGACGTTACAATATCATTGCGCCACCAAGGTCCTGCGATGTCAGATCAGAAGCAGCTAAAGTAGCCTAGCTTGTCTTCTTGTCTGCAAGTGTTCATTTTTCACAAAAGAGAGTAACGCGAGTAACGAACTCATTTAAATTTCAGTAACTGTAACTGCGTTAGTTGATTAAAAAAAATACTTCGTTACACGCTCGTTACCGCTAAAAGTAGTGGAATTACAGTAACGCGTTACTCCCAACACTGGTCTGCACGCACGCAGCATCCGACTCCGGGGTGACGCTGTGGTACCAGCAGCCACGCCACGGCCACGCCCCGACACTCATCGGATACCAATACGGGCGGTTCGGCAAAGACAACCTGGAAGAGCCGTTTCGAAAGCATTTCGAGTTAGCCGGAGATGTGAGTGAAGGATCAAAAGATGCTTTGCTTTTCATAACCAATCTAAAGGCACCTGAACACACCGCCACATACTTCTGTGCAGCCAGTCGGGCACAGTGCAGCAAACATGCATCCGCTCTGGAAGGAAACCTCTCCAGGCCTCAAAGGAGATCAAAGTGCATGACGTCCCCCACGCGGTTAAAAGAGTTTCTACTTTGCCAACTTTTCACTCCCTTTTCTTTTTTAAATGTTTATAATTTGTTTTATGAATAAGATCCCTTTCCTGCCCCGTGACAAAGTAACAGCTCATCGCCTTTAATTCTTGATACTCGGCAGCGGTGACACTCAACAACAGAGCGTCCCTCAAACCTTTATGGATAAAAACTACAAGTATTTTGACAAAATCCTTGAATATTCTCAGCCAGGCGTTCCTAAGTCATCAGAACAAGGAACGACATATTTGGTGCTCGACTGAAAGGAAAGCATGTTTCAACAACAGCAATACCGCTTTATATTAATTAGGAACTTTAGTGGCCGTCACAGCATATTTCTATGATAATTAACTGGAACCTGTTGCCGTCTGTGGTGCATTTTTCTCACTGCCCGCCTCCAACTACAAAAGACTTTAAACTTAAGTAGATCAGTTCACAAGTCATCACCAGAGTGTCAGACATCAGCCTCACGGGACATTTCCTGCATATGTTCCTGTGTTGCTGCGAGGTCTATCTAGATATATATCTATATATCTGTCTGTGGGGAGAAACAGTGGAATATTTTAACTGAAGACATCAAAGAAAGTAAAAAATCTGGTGATATTCAAGAAAAAATGTAAAGACATGACTGGAGAAGTAACAGCCTCGATGAAACATAATAAGTAACGTTAACGGGGACAAGTTCTTGAAATCCTGGTTTGTTTGTTTTGTTTTATGTATGTATGTATATGTGTATGTATGTGTATGTATATATGTGTGTGTATGTGTATATATATATATATATATATAAATAAATATATATATATGTATATATATATATATATATATATATATACACATATATATATACACATATATATATATATGTATTTATTTATAAATATATATATATATATAAATATATATATATGTGTATATATATAAATATGAATAAATATATATATATATAAATATATATATATATGGTTCTTTGAAATAAGTTTTTTTGAGAAATCATAGGTTCGGGCACTTATAAGCTCGATAGCTTCAGCCTCGACCCTTTCGGTCAGCCACTTTCTTCTTTTGTTGAATTCTGATTGTTTTATATTTTGCTGATCGAAATAAACTAAACTCAAACTCAACTCAATATATTTTGAGATATTTCATAATCAAAATAAAGCACAGACCAAATGAAACGGTGAACTTTTCTATTCCTCGGTTATTACCCTCGAGTGTAATTGTTGTCATTGAACACAAAGGGGAAAGTTTCCCTGCCTTTCAGGAGAAGGAAGACTGAATTGAAGACAGTTTATCTGTATAAACTTTTCTCGACATCACTTCCTGTCCCGCCCTCAGAGCCACAAGCTGAGAGACTCGAGCCGGTTCTTCTCATTCGACATGATGCCGTCTCGTTTCATCGTTTCCGAAACGAAAATGTACCTCGTCTTCCTTCGCATTGCCTTTGGATCCGTTCTGGTGTCAGGTAAAGCACTCGTAATTTTTTCAATACTCAATTTCAATGTTTTTATCCAAATCTGTTTAGATAAGCTCGTCGTATTCGCTGCTGCCAATTCAGCTGTTTTTGCACTATTTCATATTATTCCATTTCCCCACAGGTTCTCGTCTCAGTGAGCAGGTACACCAGACTCCAGCTGAGATGTACAACAAACCCAAAGAGAACGCCACCATCAGCTGCTCACACAGCATTCAGTACTACAATAAGATCCTCTGGTACAAACAAGAAAGCGATAAACAACTGCAGTTCCTGGGATACATGTTTAAAACTCACAGAAACCCAGAGGGAGGACTGGGTGTGAAGATGGACGGGAGTGCAGATGAAAACCAAAGCTGCACACTAACAATTGAAGGACTCAGCCTGAACAGCAGTGCCGTGTACTTCTGTGCCGCCAGCCAACACAGTGCTTCACATCACGGCACCTCGGCACAAAAACCTCCTCATCACACATTCTTTCATCTCTGCATCTGTTATCACGGCCCTGTGCACCTGTGTTCCTTCCTCTCAGAAGGTGGCAGTACGTCTCACATGATGGTTAGAACCTGTAGGTATATTTTTTCGGATGTCTATGTTCTTCCGTTTGTTTTTATTCATCAGTGCTTTATAAAATAGACCGTAAAGCTGGCCTGTGCTTTAAAAAGAAGAAGCCAAGATTGCGTGAGCCAGAGCGCCGAATTCTAGGCTTCAAAACGTCAGTCCACAACTACTTCTTATTCTATTGGTTAAACAGTGCTACATACCTCCGCTCCTCAGTGAAACCACACTCACACGTTGTCATCTGTGTTACGGCTCACAGCTCTGCACCTGGAAAGAGACAATCTGACGGTTAGATTCTAACCAGTGTTGGTCTTTCTTCTGATTTGGATCAGGGATCATAACAGGAGGTCCTTTCCGCAGAGCAATGTCTTTAACCTCCCATTATAAAAAGAGTCGAGTCTGCTGTGGCTGCTTCTCATGAACAGGATCACCGCGATGACTCGAGTTCTCGTCACAATTGTAACAGTTGTGTAGTGTACCAGAAAATATGTTTTATGTTTTACATTTGGCAATTATACAACTGTTTTCCCCCCCAATGTGGCTTCTGTATTAACTACTTATTAAATCTGTGTTTTCCCCACAGATCAAGTGAAGAGTTTGAGCCATCACATGCCAGAATAGTCAACGACACAGCCGGTGTTACGGTTTAAGAAGCGACCGTGTTAACTGGCGACTTTGAACCGGACGCGTCCGTTGTTGTCATAGTTACGACGGCCGTTCGAAAAATAAGTTAGAGAACACGTATAGCTGTCCCCGTGAATGCCTCTTGGTTTAATTGTGTAATAGTGTCAAACCCTTATATACATACGAATATATACAATACAAATTAAACAATGCGGCATTCACGAGGGTATAGCTACGTGTTTCTTCCTATTTTCAACGGCTGTCGTAACTACTACAACGACGGACGCGTTCGGTTTAAAGTCGCCAGTTAACACGGTCGCTTCTTAAACCGTAACACCGGTCTTCAATTTTTGAAATTTCCCCACTGTGGGACAAATAAAGGAATATCATATCATATTTCATATCTCATATCATATATATATATATCATATCATATTACAGTCAATTAAATCTGTCTAAAGCAACAACAACAAAAGGTTAATTTGAAACTACGGGAAGCCCCGCCTCCTTTCTACCTCATGTTTACTTCCTGATTAAAGGAGACTCATTTCGAGAGGAAGCACAAACATAACTTGAGTAACTCGTGCTCCGTGATGATGATGATGAGACTTCTCCTCGGCTTCGTCCTCACAGGTAACAACCGACTGGTTCTGAAGTGAGACGCTCTCTCCAGTTGTACCTCCACTTCTCAGAATCAACCATCTGTGCCAACTCTCATTCCCAGCCGGTGTGGCCGTGGGGGTTCAGGTCCGCCAGTCTCCCTCGGAGCTCATCGCGGAGGCCGGGGGTGAAGCGCGGCTCGTCTGCACGCACGCAGCATCCGACTCCGGGGTGATGCTGTGGTACCAGCAGCCACGCCACGGCCACGCCCCGACACTCATCGGATACCAATACGGGCGGTTCGGCAAAGACAACCTGGAAGAGCCGTTTCGAAAGCATTTCGAGTTAGCCGGAGATTTGAGTGGAGAAGGATCAAAAGATGCTTCGCTTTCCATAACCAATCTAAAGGCACCTGAACACACCGCCACATACTTCTGTGCAGCCAGTCGGGCACAGTGCAGCAAACATGCATCCGCTCTGGAAGGAAACCTCTCCAGGCCTCAAAGGAGATCAAAGTGCATGACGTCCCCCACGCGGTGAAAAGAGTTTCTACTTTGCCAACTTTTCACTCCCTTTTTAAAAGAAACGTTTATAATTTGTTTTATGAATAAGATCCCTTTCCTGCCCCGTGACAAAGTAACAGCTCGTCGCCTTTAATTATATATATATATATATATAGAAATATATATATTTCTATATATATACAGTATATGTATGTATATATATATATACACACATACACACATATATACATACACATATATACACAGACATACATATATATATATATACATATATGGTTCTTTGAAATAAGTTTTTTTGAGAAATCATAGGTTAGGGCACTTATAAGCTCGATAGCTTCAGCCTCGACCCTTTCGGTCAGCCACTTTCTTCTTTTGTTGAATTCTGATTGTTGTATATTTTGCTGATCGAAATAAACTAAACTCAAACTCAAACTCAATATATTTTGAGATATTTCATAATCAAAATAAAGCACAGACCAAATGAAACGGTGAACTTTTCTATTCCTCGGTTATTACCCTCGAGTGTAATTGTTGTCATTGAACAAAAAGGGGAAAGTTTCCCTGCCTTTCAGGAGAAGGAAGACTGAATTGAAGACAGTTTCTCTGTCTAAACTTTTCTCGACATCACTTCCTGTCCCGCCCTCAGAGCCACAAGCTGAGAGACTCGAGCCGGTTCTTCTCATTCGACATGCCGTCTCGTTTCATCGTTTCCAAAACCAAAAATGTACCTCGTCTTCCTTCGCATTGCCTTTGGATCCGTTCTGGTGTCAGGTAAAGCACTCGTAATGTTTTCAATACATTTAATTTCAATGTTTTTATCCAAATCTGTTTAGATATGCTCGTCGTATTCGCTGCTGCTAATTCAGCTGTTTTTGCACTATTTCATATGATTCCATTTCCCCACAGGTTCTCGTCTCAGTGAGCAGGTACACCAGACTCCAGCTGAGATGTACCACAAACCCAAAGAGAACGCCACCATCAGCTGCTCACACAGCATTCAGTACTACAATAAGATCCTCTGGTACAAACAAGAAAGCGATAAACAACTGCAGTTCCTGGGATACATGTTTCAAACCCACAGAAACCCAGAGGGAGGACTGGGTGTGAAGATGGACGGGAGTGCAGATGAAAACCAAAGCTGCACACTAACAATTGAAGGACTCAGCCTGAACAGCAGTGCCGTGTACTTCTGTGCCGCCAGCCAACACAGTGCTTCACATCACGGCACCTCGGCACAAAAACCTCCTCATCACACATTCTTTCATCTCTGGATCTGTTATCACGGCCCTGTGCACCTGTGTTCCTTCCTCTCAGAAGGTGGCAGTACGTCTCACATGATGATTATAACCTTAAGAGTTGTAGGTATATTTTTTCGGATGTCTATGTTCTTCCGTTTGTTTTTATTCATCAGTGCTTTATAAAATAGAACGTAAAGCTGGCTGTGCTTTAAAAAAAAAGAAGCCAAGATTGCGTGAGCCAGAGCGCCAAATTCTAGGCTTCAAAACGTCAGTCCACAACTACTTCTTATTCTATTGGTTTAACAGTGCTACATACCTCCGCTCCTCAGTGAAACCACACTCACACGTTGTCATCTGTATGACGGCTCACAGCTCTGCACCTGGAAAGAGACAATCTGACGGTTAGATTCTAACTCTTCTGATTTGGATCAGGGATCATAACAGGAGGTCCTTTCCGCAGAGCAATGTCTTTAACCTCCCATTATAAAAAGATAGTCACCGAGTCTGCTGTGGCTGCTTCTCATTAACAGGATCACCGCGATGACTCGAGTTCTCGTCACAATTGTAACAGTTGTGTAGTGTACCAGAAAATATGTTTTATGTTTTACATTTGGCAATTATACAACCGTTTTCCCCCCCAATGTGGCTTCTGTATTAACTACTTATTAAATCTGTGTTTTCCCCACAGATCAAGTGAAGAGTTTGAGCCATCACATGCCAGAATAGTCAACGACACAGCCGGTGTTACGGTTTAAGAAGCGACCGTGTTAACTGGCGACTTTGAACCGGACGCGTCCGTTGTTGTCATAGTTACGACGGCCGTTCGAAAAATAAGTTAGAGAACACGTATAGCTGTCCCCGTGAATGCCTCTTGGTTTAATTGTGTAATAGTGTCAAACCCTTATATACATACTAATATATACTATACAAATTAAACAATGCGGCATTCACGAGGGTATAGCTACGTGTTTCTTCCTATTTTCAACGGCTGTCGTAACTACTACAACGACGGACGCGTTCGGTTTAAAGTCGCCAGTTAACACGGTCGCTTCTTAAACCGTAACACCGGTCTTAAATTTTTGAAATTTCCCCACTGTGGGACAAATAAAGGAATATCATATCATATTTCATATCTCATATCATATATATATATATATATCATATCATATTACAGTAAATTAAATCTGTCTAAAGCAACAACAACAAAAAGTTGATTTGAAACTACGGGAAGCCCCGCCTCCTTTCTACCTCATGTTTACTTCCTGATTAAAGGAGACTCAGTTCGAGAGGAAGCACAAACATAACTTGAGTAACTCGTGCTCCGTGATGATGATGATGATGATGAGACTTCTCCTCGGCTTCGTCCTCACAGGTAACAACCGACTGGTTCTGAAGTGAGACGCTCTCTCCAGTTGTACCTCCACTTCTCAGAATCAACCATCTGTGCCAACTCTCATTCCCAGCCGGTGTGGCCGTGGGGGTTCAGGTCCGCCAGTCTCCCTCGGAGCTCATCGCGGAGGCCGGGGGTGAAGCGCGGCTCGTCTGCACGCACGCAGCATCCGACTCCGGGGTGACGCTGTGGTACCAGCAGCCACGCCACGGCCACGCCCCGACACTCATCGGATACCAATACGGGCGGTTCGGCAAAGACAACCTGGAGGAGCCGTTTCGAAAGCATTTCGAGTTAGCCGGAGATTTGAGTGGAGAAGGATCAAAAGATGCTTCGCTTTCCATAACCAATCTAAAGGCACCTGAACACACCGCCACATACTTCTGTGCAGCAATCAGGCACAGTGCAGCAAACATGCATCCGCTCTGGAAGGAAAACCTCTCTGGCCTCAAAGGAGATCAAAGTGCATGACGTCCCCCACGCGGTTAAAAGAGTTTCTACTTTGCCAACTTTTCACTCCCTTTAAAAAAAACGTTTATAATTTGTTTTATGAATAAGATCCCTTTCCTGCCCCGTGACAAAGTAACAGCTCGTCACCTTTAATTATATATATATATATATATATATATATATATAGAAATATATATATTTCTATATATATACAGTATATGTATGTATATATATATATATATACTCACATACACAAATATATACATACACATATATACACAGACATACATACACACACATATATATATATATATATATACAGGACTGTCTCAGAAAATTAGAATATTGTGATAAAGTTCTTTATTTTCTGTAATGCAATTAAAAAAACAAAAATGTCATGCATTCTGGATTCATTACAAATCAACTGAAATATTGCAAGCCTTTTATTCTTTTAATATTGCTGATTATGGCTTACAGCTTAAGAAAACTCTAAAATCCTATCTCATAAAATTTTAATATTTCCTCAGACCAAGTTAAAAAAAAGATTTATAACAGCTGAGTGTTTGTCAAGGCTCAGGAAACCCTTGCAGGTGTTTCGAGTTAATTAGACAATTCAAGTGATTTGTTTAATACCCTACTAGTATACTTTTTCATGATATTCTAATATTTAGAGATAGGATATTTGAGTTTTCTTAAGCTGTAAGCCATAATCAGCAATATTAAAAGAATAAAAGGCTTGCAATATTTCAGTTGATTTGTAATGAATCCAGAATGCATGACATTTTTGTTTTTTTAATTGCATTACAGAAAATAAAGAACTTCATCACAATATTCTAATTTTCTGAGACAGTCCTGTATATGGTTCTCTGAAATAAGTTTTTTTGAGAAATCATAGGTTAGGGCACTTATAAGCTCGATAGCTTGAGCCTCGACCCTTTCGGTCAGCCACTTTCTTCTTTTGTTGAATCCTGATTGATTTATATTTTGCTGATCGAAATAAACTAAACTCAAACTCAAACTCAATATATTTTGAGATATTTCATAATCAAAATAAAGCACAGACCAAATGAAACGGTGAACTTTTCTAATCCTCGGTTATTACCCTCGAGTGTAATTGTTGTCATTGAACAAAAAGGGGAAAGTTTCCCTGCCTTTCAGAAGGAAGACTGAATTGAAGACAGTTTCTCTGTCTAAACTTTTCTCGACATCACTTCCTGTCCCGTCCTCAGAGCCACAAGCTGAGAGACTCGAGCCGGTTCTTCTCATTCGACATGCCGTCTCGTTTCATTGTTTCCGAAACCAAAAATGTACCTCGTCTTCCTTCGCATTGCCTTTGGATCTGTTCTGGTGTCAGGTAAAGCACTCGTAATTTTTTCAATACATTTAATTTCAATGTTTTTATCCAAATCTGTTTAGATATGCTCCTCGTATTCGCTGCTGCTAATTCAGCTGTTTTTGCACTATTTCATATGATTCCATTTCCCCACAGGTTCTCGTCTCAGTGAGCAGGTACACCAGACTCCAGCTGAGATGTACCACAAACCCAAAGAGAACGCCACCATCAGCTGCTCACACAGCATTCAGTACTACGATAAGATCCTCTGGTACAAACAAGAAAGCGATAAACAACTGCAGTTCCTGGGACACATGTTTCAAACCCACAGCAACCCAGAGGGAGGACTGGGTGTGAAGCTGGACGGGAGTGCAGATGAAAACCAAAGCTGCACACTAACAATTGAAGGACTCGGCCTGAACAGCAGTGCCGTGTACTTCTGTGCCGCCAGCCAACACAGTGCTTCACATCACTGCACCTCGGCACAAAAACCTCCTCATCACACATTCTTTCATCTCTGGATCTGTTATCACGGCCCTGTGCACCTGTGTTCCTTCCTCTCAGAAGGTGGCAGTACGTCTCACATGATGGTTATAACCTTAAGAGTTGTAGGTATATTTTTTCGGATGTTTATGTTCTTCCGTTTGTTTTTATTCATCAGTGCTTTATAAAATAGACCGTAAAGCTGGCTGTGCTTTAAAATAAGAAGCCAAGATTGCGTGAGCCAGAGCGCCGAATTCTAGGCTTCAAAACGTCAGTCCACAACTACTTCTTATTCTATTGGTTAAACAGGGCTACATACCTCCGCTCCTCAGTGAAACCACACTCACACGTTGTCATCTGTACGACGGCTCACAGCTCTGCACCTGGAAAGAGACAATCTGACGGTTAGATTCTAACTCTTCTGATTTGGATCAGGGATCATAACAGGAGGTCCTTTCCGCAGAGCAATGTCTTTAACCTCCCATTATAAAAAGATAGTCATCGAGTCTGCTGTGGCTGCTTCTCATGAACAGGATCACCGCGATGACTCGAGTTCTCGTCACAATTGTAACAGTTGTGTAGTGTACCAGAAAATATGTTTTATGTTTTACATTTGGCAATTATACAACTGTTTTTCCCCCCAATGTGGCTTCTGTATTAACTACTTATTAAATCTGTGTTTTCCCCACAGATCAAGTGAAGAGTTTGAGCCATCACATGCCAGAATAGTCAACGACACAGCCGGTGTTACGGTTTAAGAAGCGACCGTGTTAACTGGCGACTTTGAACCGGACGCGTCCGTTGTTGTCATAGTTACGACGGCCGTTCGAAAAATAGGATAGAGAACACGTATAGCTGTCCTCGTGAATGCCACTTGGTTTAATTGTGTAATAGTGTCAAACCCTTATATACATACTAATATATACTATACAAATTAAACAATGCGGCATTCACGAGGGTATAGCTACGTGTTTCTTCCTATTTTCAACGGCCGTCGTAACTACTACAACGACGGACGCGTTCGGTTTAAAGTCGCCAGTTAACACGGTCGCTTCTTAAACCGTAACACCGGTCTTCAAACTGCTTCTCACAGTCACACTACACTGTCAGTGTAGGTGTATCCAATTAAATTGAGACCTCCATGTTGGCTGGTACAGCATTATGTGAAGTTTGGCGCCATTATGACTGCATTTAATTTCTTCCCCGGTGTTACGGTTTAAGAAGCGACCGTGTTAACTGGCAACTTTAAACCGAACGCGTCCGTCGTAACTACGACAACAACGGGCGCGTCCGGTTCAAAGTCGCCAGTTAACACGGTAACTTCTTAAACCGTAACACCGGTTCAAGAGAAGGCATCCAGACAGGAGCTCTGATTATTCCCCGTGTGACTCTTTCAGACTCGGTTGTGTATTTCTACGCTGCAGGTACACAGTGATGTGGTTAGCTTCGCCTCACGTTAGCTAAGACAAGGACACAAGCACAAAGTAAACTAGAATGGGCACTCGGTAGAGCGCATACCTTCGCATATCACAAGATTGGGCATTGAATTATGAACATTTTGGCATTAGTTGCATGCCAATTGGACAAAAATGTATCGTGCTATAGTAAAAAAAGAGTTTGACCTTTCCATGACCTTGACCTTTGACCCGATTGATCCCAAAATCTAATCACATGGTCCCCGGATAATAACCAATCATCCCACCAAATTTCATGCGATTCAAGAACATTTTGACCTGTTCATGACCTTTGACCTTGACCTTTGACCCGATCGATCCCAAAATCTAGTCAACTGGTCCCCGGATAATAAACAATCATCCCACCAAATTTCATGCGATTCGGTTCAATACTTTTTGAGTTCTGCGAAAGATTTTGACCTGTTCATGACCTTTGACCTTTGACCCGATCGATCCCAAAATCTAATCAACTGGTCCCCGGATAATAAACAATCATCCCACCAAATTTCATGCGATTCGGTTCAATACTTTTGAGTTCTGCGAAGATTTTGACCTGTTCATGACCTTTGACCTTTGACGATCGATCCCAAAATCTAATCAACTGGTCCCCGGATAATAAACAATCATCCCACCAAATTTCATGCGATTCGGTTCAATACTTTTTGAGTTTTGCGAATAACACGCATACAAATAAATAAATAAATACACGGCGATCAAAACATAACCTTCCGGCATTTTCAATGCGAAGGTAACAAAGCCGAAACATCAACTCGCATGTCAAGAAGTAAAAGCTCACCTTGGCCACGTCATGCAGTGACTTCCGGTCATCTTTGAAAGGAGTGACGTCTTCGGGAAGAGAAGAGTGGACAGACATTTTTGAGACAACATGACCAGCTAACGAGCAAAGAACAGGGTTATGTTCCTTCATGGCCGCCAGGAGGCGACGAGACTCAACTGTTTGGATTAAACCCGCTTATTAAACGCGACTCAAGCTGTGATGAATGTTTATGGCGCACTCTTGAGGGGTTTAATGCATTCAAATGTTTCTTTCTCTTGTCCTGGTAAGAAGTAAAGGCCAGCGTGGAGAAGCAGAGGGGGCGGGGCAATGTCAGTTTAAGGAGACACTGTTAGAAGTGGGACAAATAAATGCGAATTTTTCTGGGATTAGCGAGAATAGACCAGGCCGGGAAAAGTAAATGCGGAATGTGGGTAATAAAACAGATCAAAGGGGACCCCAGTTCCATTAGACTACGACAATAGGAAAGCAACAAGGAATCCATCATGCCGGCCGACAAGGAGAGTGGCTGTAAAATCAGATGAAAGCATCGAGGCCATCGCTGGGACGAAAAGCAGAGGGCCAGGTGTGACAGAACAGGGGTCCTGAGAGGTCAGCGGAGGTGTTTACAACCGGCTCGACACGACAGGACCATGGCACCTCTTGTGATATTCAGATGAAGACCTGGTTGATTGTGTGTTCAGGAGCCCAAATCCTGACCAAATGGGCCAGAGAGGATGTTACTACGAAAGTGGATAAACACGAGCCTGGATTCATGTGTGTTAACCTGCCTGTAGATCAATGGTCATTGATATGATAATGTGATATATGTCTCCCAATATGTTCGGTATCCTAACCCCCGGTTAGAGTGTGTTTGATGTCACTGGCATCGGGAAGTCTCACCAGGTCTGAAAGAATCATAAAGCGGGTACCCTAAGTGCCTGAGAGATAAGAGGAGACAACAGTCCCCCTCTTTGAAGTGGGACAGAGAGTCTCTCCAGAACCTCTCAGGAAGAGAGGGGGGGGGGGATGAACCCCCATCAGCATCCCAAAGAGAGGGACGGATATCCGGTAAAAGTGGGAGGAGCCGAGGGTATAAAGGTGACGGACAGGGAAAAGGAAAAGAGAGTTTTGTGAGGGTTTTTGAGAGTTTTTTGAGAGGTCAGAAAAAAGAGGTCTTGAGGGGTTGTGTTTTAGCGTCAGGCTTCCGAGAGGGAACTGACTTATAATTGTACTTTGTTTATTTCTTTCTTCCTTTTTTGAATAAAATACTTGGCTGCCTTGCAGTCTTAAACTTTACATTCGGTTCGTGGACCTACTTTTTTTGTGAGTCCTATTTCTTCACCTGTCGACCCACCCGAGGAGACGGAAGGCGGAGACCCGGGAGCGGACCCCGCAGCCTCCGAGGTGAGTCTGCACGGCTACCCCTACTGACCTCAGTCCCCCAGGGACCATTCTGAGCCCTCACACTCTCCACTGACATTTTGTACTGACGAGAGAAATCGCTGCAGCTGGTAGACCTCCGGCTCTCGGCCGAGCCGTGGTTGGCTCCGGGACCAAGAGAGGGACTCGTAACACTCGAGTCCTCGTCGCGGAGTTTGTCCTAAGAATAAGAATATTAATAAGTGTCCCGCCAGCCGCTCTAAGAGCCTCGTACCCTCGAGCGTGTTTGGGAGGAGACTAGATAATTGAATACCCAGCATTTCTCTCCGCGGAGATCGATCTGACATCATCCGGGGTGCCGCGTGCCGAGAATAACAGCTACCACTGTCTATGTGCACGCGCGTCATTCATCAGGCCCGAACGATCGCGGAATCATATAGAGGGAGTTACTGATCTCCGCCTCCTCTCCCCCTTAACTCGGTCTTCGCCCTCGCTCGAGTTTCCCGTTCCCCCTCGAAGCGCAAGGTGAGGGACCGTGACCGGGGCCGTTCGTCAGAAGAGAGGCCGGGCATCGTGACCCGCGTGGACCCGTGTCCTCTCCAGTGCGACAGGTTAGCAGCGTGCGGTGACGCGCTGCGCCTGGGCGCCGCCGACGGGCTTTTAATGACAGTTTTCTACACGTCTGTCATTAGAGCACGATTATTTCCCTCAATAAAGTACCCGGTGTGAGCCGGCTCGCACCTCAAACCTTTTCCCCCCCCTCCTCTCCATCTCTCCTCTCCCGTCTCGTTCCCCCCCCTCCCCGCTCCTCTCCTCCCCCGTTTTCCCTACACGAGAAGACTGCGGCGTGACTTGTCTTTCCGTCTCTCACCCGAGGCGACAGAATTCGGTTCACGTACGTCGTCTCTCTTAACATGGCGCCCGAACAGGGACCTGAGAGGTAGATAGGCTTATGTGTGATAACTTAATTAATCAATACGCGGTTAATTAAATAGAAACCAAGGATTATATATTGAAATCTGGGTTTCTCAACTTCAAGCACAAGGAGCGGATTCTTCTCTCTCAGGTTAAAACACACAAACCCTCCCCGACGAAAAAACTGTATGAAACCAGTGAAAACGAACTGAATTGATTTATTTACTTAGCCAGAGAAGGTAACCGGTGATTTCCCGGCGAGCACTCGGACTACCTGTATGCTCGTTCCCCGTGCCGGTGAACATCCATTATCTCCCCTCTGCCCTCATCACCGAGGCACTCCACCTGTTTATCGGGGCAATCAAGCCCGTAATCTGGCCGCCCTTTTCCTGGAAAAGGAACCGTCCATTTAACGCAGTACCGATCGATTTTCAGCGCTTTTGGTAGTTCCGGAGGAGGAAACTTTAAAACTAGAAGTACTTCACGAGAGGCGTTTTAAAGGAGTTAGCATAAAGTAAATAAATCAGTGCGCAATAGGTTGAAGAGTTACCTAGCTCGTTGGAAAACCCGCTTGGCGAGGGCGAAATTTCACGCCGTCTCCGTCTAAAACCCAGCTTAACCCTAAAAATGCGTTATTGGCACACAGAGAAGGCCCAGCTGAGCTGATCCCTTTAGTGCGATAAAGGCCGAGGAACTGAAGAGACGAAAAAAGGCACAAAAACTCTCCTAGTACTTGTAATTAATTGAGTTTAATTACAAAACTTTAAACACAAGCCGATGAGTGAGGCTCCCCGCTTGGAGATAGCCGTCGCTTGGCATGTGTGTTTAAATAATTAACCGCGAATGAAAAGAGTGAGCGTATCACCATTTATTCCGGCTGATGTGTGTGTGTGTGATTGTCTATAGTGACGCCGTTCTAACCAGACTGCGGCTGTAACGATTACCCTAAACACGATAGGGGTCGAAATCCTTCTGGGATTTCTCCTCAAACATATTCCAAGAGGTGTGTGCGTGGGATCACAGCCTTTTTATTTGGAAGAAAGGTGCGCGGTTCAAGCGGAGGCTGAGAGGAGAAAGAGGGCCGTATACATCGTCACCACGGCTGTAAGTGACGTCCCACTCCGACCACAGTTGTATCGCTCAGACACTGGCCTCCCTCTTCCTTTATTGTGCATATTGATGTGCAGGGTGGCGCGAATAATACTGTAATAACGGCAGTGTTGTTTTGACCATCTATGATAAATCTGGCAGTGTTGGATAAACAATCCTTGTGTTCCCCCAGGACATGTGGAAATAAATATCTGACTAAATCCCGATAGGAGGCTGCAGTGTGATACATGCTGGAGCTTTGTTTTCATTGTTTCCCCCCCTCTTCCCAAACAGGCTCTTGTCAAATGCATCATGCCTCATCCTCACGACATCACCGAATATAGCAGTTTATGGACACTCAGACGTCCTAGTTAAACAGGAAAATATAACAGGAACCTAGAATAGGATAACATATCCTCCTTTTATTTCCGAAGCGAGTTGGACTACCTTGAACAGGTGTGATCCTCCTAGGTTGTGAGTGTTCGATTGAACACACATTATTGACTTTAATTTAGTTGATAGTTTACATTAAAATAACCGAAGGACTTTAATTTGATTTATCGAGTTTAATTTGATGCATTGAGTTTGATTTGATTTATTGAGTTTAATTTGATTTATCGAGTTTAATTTGATTTATTGACTTTAATTTGATTTATTGAGTTTGATTTGATTAATTGACTTCATTCTTATGAAGTGTTTTTGTTCAGGTTGATCCATTGATTGCAAATTATATTTTTGACCGTTTTAATCAGTTGCGACATAACTAACGTTCAAAATAAAACTGACAGATCGTGAAATTAAATAAAAAGAGACACTAATAAAAAGAACAGGCTGGTGCGCAGGCACGGCACAGACAGCTGAAGTAAATGCCTTTTTGGAAGGCCTCTTAGCAGCTAAGAAGAACAACACTTCTAAACCAAGACTTGTAACTGACAGAGATTACTGTCACAAAGCAGGTACCCAGGAATTGGAGTACTGGAAACAAAGAGATTTTACAAATGTAAAAGGCGAACCACTCGCCCACGCACATTTGTGGAGTCGGATAGCAGAAATAACTGGTTCTATGTACCTAGATTGGAATCATGTTAATGGTCACACCGACGTTAGAGATTACGATCAGAAAGGTAATAGACAAGTTAACCTAATGGCCCAGACACGACTCAAGGTGGCCAAACTCTCCCTGAAATTTCCACCGGGATGGAAGGGAGAAGACGCATTCCCTAAGGTGCCGCCTGACGATGCCTATCAGGTGGTCACTGAAGTGCACGAAGGACTAGGGCATGTGGGTCATGAGAAGATTCTAAAGGTTCTGAAACATGATCGGCATCCCTGCTCTGAACACACACACAACACAGGTCAGATCACGATGTCAGCAATGTGTCGTGGTCGATGGGTTTAAGAAAAGCTACGCTGTAGCGACTTAAGATATTGTGTAACAGACACATCCAAAACTAATTTGGAATGGCAAGTCCTTATCCCATCAATCCTGAACTTGAACTTGACATCGGTGACCTGACCACACACACAACACAAGCCGTGTGGACGCTCAGCTGCTCGGGGGACAAAATCTGGGAAGGCGAAAGCCTGAGTAACCTGAAATTGTCTCTCAAAGGCAGCCAAACCCCCTGTGGGTTTAGCCAGAGAGGGCCTCCCCTCCTGTCGCCTGATTTTTTATGGGCCCTGCGTTACCACGTTTGGCCTAAGAACAGTAATGGGGCGTTATGTTGTAACGACTCAATAATAACTTTGATAGACGATTTAAGGACGAGCGTCCTATTTTTCTTTGATACTTTTATTCAGTTTTGTTTATTGTTTTGACCTCCCAGGATATTTCTGGTGGCGGAAATATCTGATACCTGTTCTGATTATGGTGATATTGGTTGCCATAATTGGTCTGCTGCATAAATTAGGTTTGTTACCCTTAGCCCGATACATCACGGCTAAAATTCTGAAGGGGATATGTTATGTCATCAAACACACCATTATCATACTGTTCCGTATGTTAAAATATGGCGTAGTGGCTCTAGCAAGTGCACTACATTCAACAGGTGCGAGCCCGAGGAATCGCCTGCAGACCAGGGGTAGATCTCCGAAGGTGAGATTTGAACTTGGTGCTAAACAAACAGGTAGGAGAGCGCCTCCCACAGATGTTCCTTAAGAACAGGACGAGGGGCGCAAGGAGAAGGAGAGAGGGTGTTAGGGGAATGGCGATTCTCTTAAACAGGATCTCCTGATGACAGGTAAAACAACAATTTTTTGACAGGTTTTTAAGACATTTTTAACGAACTGACTGATCGACTGAATGTGTGGGTTTTTGTTTTAATTTTTTAATCACTTTTTAGCCAGTTAATGGTAAATGTTTAGACGGGGTAACTCTTTTGTTTTGAATTTTGGGGACGGGCGACCTGTTGACCTTTTTGTTTCTCTCACAGGGTGACCTTGTCACCTGAGGGGAGTTTACTTGTGCGCCCGTTTGACTTTTTATCTTTTTTGTTTCTCTCACAGGATGACCTTGTCACCTGGGGGGAGTTTACTTTTGAACCAGTGCATGTCCCGCTATATTTTTCTTTTTGTTAGTTTTTCCGTCACATTTCACGTTATTCACGTTATGTCGTTTAATAGAATTTCAGTAAATCATTGATGCTGGCGCGGCTATCTAATAGGAGAGCACCGTGAATTGAAAGTCGCGTACAGAATCATTTGTTCGCGCCATACCTGGCCTTGAAAGGGCCCTGACTGTTTAGATGTTTAATTTTAATTTTGAAATTTTAATTTTTTTATTATTTTAATTTTTAATATTTTTTTTTTTTATTATTTAAAAAAAAAAAAAAAAAAAAAAGTCTTCTAATTTTTATTTTTTATTTGAATTTTATTAAACTTAAAAAAAAATTTAAAAAAAAATTATATTACATTACATGACATGTCATTTAGCAGACGCTTTTATCCAAAGCGACTTACAATAGGTGCATTTCAACCTAGAGTACAAACTAAGAACAACAAGAATACAGGAAGTAACATTTCCTCAACATAGTCGAACTACAAAAGTATAAAAAAAGATTATATATATTCATTAGTCCAACAGAAGGTTTCTATGGCGAGCTTTCTGTTTTTCTTTGATATATTAATGTTTGTTTTTATTTTTAATATTTTAATCTCTTTATTATTTTAAATTTTAATATTTTATTATTTTAATTTTTTATATTTTAATTTTTTACGATTGTTTCCATTTTATGTTTAAAAAAAAAAAAAAAAAAAAACATGCATTAATTAGTCCAACAGAAGGTTTCTATAACTAGCTTTCTGTTTTTCTTTGATATATTCTTTATTATTACCTTTTGTGTTTATTGTTTTAACCTCACATCACCCATCGGTACTTTGACAAGTTCAAACCCTCCGCCCAGAATGGGAGCACCATGAATCCCAATGTCAAGCAGGTCCAGGTCTGTTCACACCATCCACACAGCGAAGCCTGGATCTGAAAGATCGAGAGAAGCCCTGCATGTGCATCCTGTGACCAGAACCAGTGATCCGTCTTCCTGAAGACCGAGCAGCGATGCAGTGACGTTCGACTTCACCTGGGGATCAAGACAGACTGTCACGGATCCCACCAAGGCCAGCATGCGTTTGAGAATCCCTCTGAGCTGACCTGCCTCTTGGAAGCAGAGCCAACGGACGTGGCACTACCAGGACCGCAGAGGAGCAGCAGAGATCGAGCAGTATGAGGCTTCATACTGGGGACCCGACGCTGACAACCAGGGTCAACATTACAACAGTGTGGGCTCCACCCACATTGTTTTTCCATAAGCAGGACCGGGCAGACGTCCCGGTGCTGACCTTTTCGAACTGAACTGTTGGACCGGGGACTCCAACTGTAATTGTACAGAGGGTTCCCCGCGGAACTCAATTGCACCCTGTGCAGAGGGTTCGATGAAGAGACCCGGCTGTACATTGCACAGCGGGTCAGGACAGTTTGTCTACGAACGGAATATTGGACTTGATGGGTAATCATAACTCATAGACATTTGGCGGTCCTGATTTCTGGACTATGTGGATTATATGGTGACAACGATGCGGAAGAGACACTGGGACAATGGAGGAGTACCAAGGTGATTGAGCGTGAGTAACATGGGAGAAAAAAAAAAAAAAAATGTGATATGACTTGTATTGAGGTATTCATTTTATGTTACTGATTTCAAGGTTTTCAATGGTTTATGTTGTATTTGTTTTTATGAACATGTAGGGTTTTAGTTGAAGCATGATTCAGGTTTTGATGTTAAGTATCTGTGGCTAATCCGAGAGGGTGTGAGGAATAGTCGGGTTAACACAGATAACTGATAATAAGGGAAACAAATTAAGTACCATTTGCATAAAAGTAATTAGAATATTAAAGAGGTTTGGTTCATCAAAATTCACAAAAGAGGGTGTTAGAAGTGGGACAAATAAATGCGAATTTCTCTGGGATTAGCGAGAATAGACCAGGCCGGAAAAGTAAATGCGGAATGTGGGTAATAAAACAGATCAAAGGGGACCCCAGTTCCATTAGACTACGACAATAGGAAAGCAACAAGGAATCCATCATGCCGGCCGACAAGGAGAGTGGCTGTAAAATCAGATGAAAGCATCGAGGCCATCGCTGGGACGGGGGTAAAAGCAGAGGGCCAGGTGTGACAGAACAGGGGTCCTGAGAGGTCAGCGGATATGCGTTTACAACCGGCTCGACACGACAGGACCATGGCACCTCTTGTGATATTCAGATGAAGACCTGTTGATTGTGTGTTCAGGAGCCCAAATCCTGACCAAATGGGCCAGAGAGGATGTTATTACGAAAGTGGATAAACACGAGCCTGGATTCATGTGTGTTAACCTGCCTGTAGATCAATGGTCATTGATATGATAATGTGATATATGTCTCCCAATATGTTCGGTATCCTAACCCCCGGTTAGAGAGTGTTTGATGTCACTGGCATCGGGAAGTCTCACCAGGTCTGAAAGAATCATAAAGCGGTACCGGGTGCCTGAGAGAGATAAGAGGAGACAACAGTCCCTCTTTGAAGTGGGACAGAGAGTCTCTCCAGAACCTCTCAGGAAGAGAGGGGGGGGGGGAGATGAACCCCCATCAGCATCCCAAAGAGAGGGACGGATATCCGGTAAAAGTGGGAGGAGCCGAGGGTATAAAGGTGACGGTCAGGGAAAAGGAAAAGAGAGTTTTGTGAGGGTTTTTGAGAGTTTTTTGAGAGGTCAGAAAGAGGTCTTGAGGGGTTGTGTTTTAGCCAGGCTTCCGAGAGGGAACTGACTTATAAATTGTACTTTGTTTATTTCTTTCTTCCTTTTTGAATAAAATACTTGGCTGCCTTGCAGTCTTAAACTTTACATTCGGTTCGTGGACCTACTTTTTGTGAGTCCTATTTCTTCACCCGTTGACCCACCCAGAGACGGAAGGCGGAGACCCGGAGCGGACCCCGCAGCCTCCGAGGTGAGTCTGCACGGCTACCCCTACTGACCTCAGTCCCCAGGGACCATTCTGAGCCTCACACTCTCCACTGACATTTGTACTGACAGAGAAATCGCTGCAGCGTAGACCTCCGCTCTCGGCCGAGCTGGTTGGCTCCGGGACCAAGAGAGGACTCGTAACACTGAGTCCTCGCCGCGAGTTTGTCCTAAGAATAAGAATATTAATTAAAGCTGCAAGCAGCGATGAACGGGTCCTCTTCCTGCTTCGCACGTCGGGGGTGCTGGCCGGACGCCGGCCCCCTCGGCCGAGAGCGCACGCACGGCGCTCGGCGTTGACTGCTCGTCACGCCGACACTGATTTTACTTTGCTAGTCGGTGGCACTTTGACTGAGTGAAAAAAGGCTTGTTGATATCCTCAGGCCTTGAATTCTACGAAGCATGAGAAGTTTGGAGCAGATTTGAGCGAGTCCAGGGTTACCAGCAGGGGACACTGTGACAATTTGAACATATACATGCATCATGTGTATCCATGTGAAGTCTAGACCTTGTCATGTAAATTACATGTGAATGTGATTCAACGTGTCGCTACGAGCTTCACAGGGAAGCATCATCGATGTCTTAGG